>NW_020948983.1:3213166-3254130 GCF_900497805.2 Vombatus ursinus | reverse complement strand
GGACCCATGATCTCATGAGTGTGGGCACTCCATCCTGTAGCAGCTTTCTCTGATAAGCCTATTAAAAGCAACAACATGTGTACCCCAGGGGCATGAGTCTGCTTAGGTTCCATTCCAGAATGTATGTAGTAGAGAAGAGTGGGCCAGAGCAGAAGAATAGGTAGTCAGCTCTAGCAACAAGTATATTCAGCATGAATCAGAAGAAATAAACACCCTTTCCAGATAATGAGGGCAGCCAAGGATCTGGGCTGTTCCTGAGAAGGAGACAGAGACTAGACAGGACATACTGGGTTCCTAAGTTGTACATTGATCCTAGGAGTGATTTTTTTAAACTTTTTTTGCTTTTTGCTAGGCAATAGGGGTTAAGTGACTTGTCCAGGGTCACACAGTCAGTAAGTGTTGTGTGTTGCATGTCTGAGACCACATTTGAACTCAGGTCCTCCTGACTTCAAGGCTGGAGCTCTGTCCACTGTGCCACCTAGCTGCCCCAATCCTAGGAGTGATTTGATTATGATGGAATAGCCCCAGGGTACATCCTGCTAGACCCCTTTAAGTGTGCCACTGGAAGAAACTGAACTGTGTGTTTTTGTTTTGTTTTGTTTTTCTTTGCCTACAGAAAAGGGGAAGTTTAAAACTGAGCACCTGAATTTTATTTCCTTGAACTCCGGAGCTTTGGGTTTGCTGCTCCTTCCCAATGATTATGACTTGCAATGTTTGGCCAAACTGAATATAACAACAGAGAATACTGGTTTTGGGGTCAGAGGAATTGGGTTCAAATCATACTTCTGGCCCTCGCTGTCTTTGTGATTGGGATGTGGCCTAGTATAGAGGAAACAGAATGGATCTGGAATGAGAGGAGTATTCAAATCCTTCCTCTGATAATCATCTCCACTGTCTTCATATGTAATGAGGGAGATTTGGGCTAGATGCCTCTAAAACCTCTTCTCATTCTATGAGCTTATATAGATTTTTAAAGTTTGCAAAAGTTTTTACACACAATATCTCTTATTAGCCTTCCAATAAACCTGAAGTAGATAACATACTTATTATTGTCATCCTTACTTCACAGATGGGGATAATACAGATTACACATCCCCACTTTAGAACCTCAAAGAGGCTGTGACTTGCCCAGAGTTACACAGCTAGTACATGTCAGAGGCAGGATTTGAATCCACAGCCTGGATGCTATCCGGCACACCATGCTGCCTCACATTAGGCACTTTGTCAGCAGCGCTCCCTAGTGGTTAAATTTTCAAATGTATAATGCTATTGTACTCCGTCCCCTAAAATATGCCTCTTACTGAGAGGCAGCATGGTTAGATTATTGGACTTGGCATAAGAAAAAACTTGGTTCCTATCTTTTTAATGTTTAATAGCAATGTATTGTTGCTCAGTAGTATCCAACTCTCCATGACCTCATTTGGGGTTTTCTTGGCAAAGACACTGGAATGGTTTGCCATTTCCTTCTCCAGCTCATTTTACAGATGAAGAAACTCAGACAAACAGGGTTAATTGATTTGCCCAGGGTCATACAGCTAGTAAATGTCTGAGGCCAGATTTGAACTCAGGTCTTCCTGACTTTAGATCCAAGACTCTATCCACTGTACTTCCTAGTTGCCCCAATAGCAATGTGCCCATAGGCAAATCTCTTAATTTCTCTGAGTTTCTATTTCTTTTTCAGTAGACTGAGTGTAATAATATCTGGAGAGTTTATCTCACAAGGTTGTTTTGAGGTCCAAATGAGATAATACAAATTGAATGCTTTGTAAACCTTTAAGTGGTCTATAAATTTCATTTATTATCATTTCATTCTCATCTTTTTCAATTCAGTTGAGTTAGAAACAGTCTTGGAACAACTCATGATCCTTTCATTTTTTTATTTTTAATGTTTTTTGGTTAATTGCATAGGTGAGCAAGATAACTGTTTTATGTCATTATATTGGACTCCACACTCATCTTTTTGTAGTCTCACTGAAAGCATCTTCAGGATATTCCAACAGCAGACAGAATGTCAGTGATCACGTATACCCTGTTTTGTTTCCACAAGGCTTTAATTTCTCATGCTAGATCTATATTTTGAAAGCATTTTGTTCCATTTAATTAGGAGATTGTGAGTATATAGTATGGCATCTATTAAAAACTTGCTGTTAAGTTTTTATGGATCAATGTTACATGTTAGCAACTGTGAGCAACAGTTTTGTCTGGTCATCTTGTAGCTTATTAATATTCTGAGCATATTATAGCTTATTTATTACTTATAGTTTATATTTGTAGTATGTACATTTCTTTTATATATGTAAAAGAAAGAGAGCTTCTGGTATGTAATTCTGGTCATCTCATCATATCATGCTAGATATCAGTAGGCACTAAATTTTTGTAACCTGCAATGCTATGTTGCATGGTTTCTACCATTTCCTTGAGTCGCATCAGTACATTCAGGTTCCTAAAGAATAACTTTTCTGTAATATCTGGTTGCAATGGCCTGATCATGAATGGATATCACAAATTCCTCCATTTTTATAAGCAAATCCACATGACTCAGACATGTTCAATGTTCCTTTGTCAATATGTCATTAGCCGATTTCATATAGATATCTCCTGTGGGGGGCCTTTTGATTCCACTCTTGGATCTTAGATACTTCATAAACTCAATCTAGAGATAGACCACTTTCAGTTACATATGGTTTTAATTAATTTAATAAATTCATTCAACAAATCCAATGCTATATATCTATTGTCAACCTATATTTTGTCTTAGTGGTCTGTCTTAGTGATCAATGAGGATTATTCAAGGAAGTGGTAGAAACTGCTACATATCCCTTCAGGCTGTAAAATTTTAGCACCTACTGAATACCCTAGCTAGAATTATCCATCAGAAGCTCATGATCTTTAATGGACTGAAAGATAAATCCCTATTCTACAAATATTCATCTCAACATATCTTACATACAACTCAACCAATAAAGTGGATTGAAACTGGACCATTAAAACGGATGGAACAATTGCCCAGAATCACCAAGATATAATATTAATCCATAAAAGCAAAGAATGTTATGTTTAAATAGATGTTGCCAGAGCAAACCCTCATAATCTCCAAGCTACATGAAATGAAAAACTTTCAGAATATAGAGCCTTAGCAGAGGAAATTATAATCATGCAGGAAGACGATGAAAAATACCCCAAAACCATGTTGTATCTGTTTTGCATATAACTCTGCCTGTACATGTTTTCTCACTCCTTAGGGGCAGAGACTATTTCAATTTTGTCTTTGTATCTTTGACTCTTTTTTTTTTTAAAGGGAATTGAGGTTAAGTCACTTGCCCAGGGTCATACATACAGCTAGTAAGTGTCTGAGGAAGAATTTAAATTCAGATCTTCTGACTCTAGGTCTAATGCTCTATCCACTGCGCCACCTAGCTGCCTCTATCTTCAACTGAACAGAATCTCTAGCATGTAGTAGGCACTTAATAAATACTTGTTTATGGATTGGTTAAAGGAGAACTGACATTTTATATAGCAGCCAAGGTTTACTTGGGGTTTTATATACTTCATCTTACCTCACAACTCCATGAACTGAGTGCTAGTGATATTATCTCCATTGCACAAAGGAGGAAACTGACGTTTATAGTCAGTCAGTGTCAGTGAATAAGTATTTATTAAAAGGCAACTATGTGCCAGGCACTGGGAGTACAAAAAAAAGGTAAAAGATAGTCCCTGCCCTCAAGGAACTCACAATCTAATGGAGAAGTACAATCTAAGTACAGAAGTTAAATGATTTGCCCAAGGTCATAGTTGCAAAGCTGAAGCCAGAACCCCTATCTTTTAATTCGCATCCCAATGGACATCCCATAAAGCAAAGATGATGAGGATGAGGATGATGATATATAAAGAACAAGCTAGAGAACCCAGAGCAAAATCTTGACTGCAGATTCACTTTAGCCTTTACCTGCTTACATAATATTGGCATCATCTGGGAGATACTGAGTAACTGGTTTAAGTCAGCAAGAAGAGAAATTTAGTTCCTATCGACTTTGGAGTGTAAATCCAACCTTCACGGTAAGACCTGTCTCAAAGCAGGGACTGCTTGTACTTGGCACGGCTGTTACCCTTCTTCAAAATGTTTGGGGAATGAGTACACTGAATAGGCAAATCAAACCACAAAGTTAAATCCTCACTGTTCTGACTTCTGTGTTAGAAAATGCTGCGTCTATTTATCACACTACCTATCTAATGCCAACTATGACTTACGTGCTACTCATTTTTGCCCAGACTCACCTTCTTGGTTGAGTTACATCAAGTTGGACTGGCCTCATTATAGATAACCACTGCCTGGGACTCTACTAAATGTACCTAATCCTGATGGTACCTCCCAATTGCCCAATGACAGAATAGCAGGGAGATAAGTATTTCATTTCGCAACAAATTATGCCTGGGCTCCAGCATGTCATACCACTTTATGCTATACCAGTCTCCCAGGGATTTCTAGTTTCTCACTTAAACCTCATGAGACACATAAACAGAATTTCAGTGGCCATCATATGACTAATACAAAATACCATCTATGAAATCCTTCTCTTCCTTTAATGTCTACCTCAGATACTTCTTTCTCTTAAAAAAAATCTCTGTTGTTAGAGATCAATTTTTCCCACTTTTAAATTCCCATACAACTTTCTATATGCTTCTCTTATTGTGTTCTTATTGTTATTTTAAAATTAATACAACCCAGGGGCAGCTAGGTGGAGCAATGGATAGAGCACTGGCCCCGAAATCAGGAGGACCTAAGTTCAAATCTGGCCTCAGACTAAACACTTGACACTTACTAGCTGTGTGACCCTGGGCAAGTCACTTAACCCCAATTGCCTAAAAATAAAAAAAAAAGAATTAGCAAAATTAATACAACCTAGGTTGCCAGGAACATTTGTGTAGAATTCTTCTCCTTGGTGGAGATTTGAGACTGTGTACTTGTGGGAGTAACCCTCAGAGCTAACACAAGGGCTTTGGAGAGGGAAGGCCTCCTTCTTGTTTTGAAAGAGAATCCATTGGGTTCCAGACTCTCTTCAGGGAGAGAACCATGGAGAGAAAGAACAGGCTTTTTGGAAGGGAGACATGCAGAAGACCATTGGGTCCTCAACATGACTCTGATTTTCTGATGGTCTTTCTAGAGACTTCTGGGAATTTCTCCTTTAGTGATAATGATGCCCCTTTTTATCACTTCAGCTCTTTTGCTCACAGTGGAAAAGCTTTTTCATTACATATATCATTTAGAATAACTTCTCTCATTTCTGTTTGCTCTCTACTATGGTATATTAGCTATTTGTAATGGTCTTTTGTTTAACTAGTGTTTGGTGAAAAGGAGTCATTCTAATGAATATGTTTGGAATTTCCCCTTCCTTTTTAAGAGATGGCAACCAGGAAAGCAGTTTGAACCTAAAAAAAAATTCCTTTAGATCAACAATATTGCAGGGGAGGGGCATGTGTATATATATATGCATATATTTGTACACATAATATATGTATGTATACATATGTATGTATATACATACATATACTTATACATGTATGTATATATGTGGAAAGATAGATAAATAGATATCTCCCCTTCTTCTGCTCCTCTCTAGGCAAGAGTCAAAGTCTCCCTTGGAGGTGGGTGGGCAAGATTCCAGAGATATCTATCCATGTTTCCCTGTGAACTTCATTTAGATGACCCATATAGATATACACATACATACATACACACACACACACACACACACATATATGTATATATATATATATATACATACCACATGGACAGTGTATACCCTACATGAAGATGACTGACCTCCCCAATCAGAACATTTCAGATATGAGACACTTTCATTGTATGCCTTCCTCAGCATCTAACCCAATGCTTTGCCATACAGTATACACTTGACAAATATTTGGGAACTCTAAAAAACTACAAGTATAATAAAAAATATCCCCATGACAGCCTAGTCCCTGCCTTATACTCTAGCAGTGGGTTGCTTTTTTAAGCATCTACCTGTTAAAGCTATTGTGAGAATAAAAGAGATAATGTTTATAAAGTGCTTTGCAAACCTTAAAACACTATATAAATACTAGCTATTGTTGTTATTAGAGAGAGAAAACCTGAGTTCTAAAACCTGGCTCTACCACTTGCTAGTTGTCCCTTTGGACAAGTCATTGAATTTTTCTGAGGCTCAGCTTTCTCATCTGCCAAATAGGAATAATAATATCTACATTACCTACCCAATAAGGTTGCTATTAGGATCAACAAACAGCTGGACTCCAATGATACAATATTGTACTAGAACATTAGTCCCATTGTATGGATGACCCACAGAGTTTTCTTTAAATGATGTCTAATTCTAGCTCACTTCCAAAAAAGACATTGATGAGCATTCTGTGTTTGTTATCAGCAATAGAATAACACTGCCATTATTGTTCTACTCATAAATATACCAGTAGTCACCACTGCACTTTCTTGAACTTTTGATTCATTTTTTGAAATGCTTATTATAAAGAAAGGTTTTACAGGGTAGGTAATACTTGTACTTATTCTTGCTGGTAAATAGTATAATATCATTTTTTTCTGGGGAAAATGTTATTATGCATAATTTTTTCCTCACTGTGTCATTAGCTTCTCATTTTTAATAAATTTCTTTTGTCAAATAAAACAAATTGTGGTCTAGAAATATGCCAGCCAGAAATGATATGTAAATAATTTGATGTAACAACAGTAATTTAATGGGAGAGGAACTCTTTTAGGGGGAGAGAGAAATCCCCAAGACAACATTTATCTGATCCTTTTGCATGTTATATGCAAAAGCTAAAGACTGTGGAGATGATTTAAAATTGGAGCAAACCCACTGCATATCATTATACTGAAAAGGAAGTCCAATTCAAAGACACACACGCACACATACACGCATTAGAAAGGGAACAGCATTTCTAAATACAGTAGAGAACATGTTTTGTAGAAGTCAGCCAGTTGGTTGCTGCTGATTGTTAGGTTGCAAAGAAGCTTAAGTAGTGACTTGCCCTTTCTGTAGAAATCCAATTGAGAAGGTAACAGTTATCCAGACACACAATAAAGACTAAGGCAATAAAATCACCATGGACTGATTCTGAATATGCATAATAATAGTGCATTAACATAATATGAATAATGCCAAGAGACCTTGAATGTTATATTTTTTAAAAATTATTTCAATCTCTTCCAAATTTCTTTCCTTGTAGAGTTAAGTGTGAATTTAGTGCTTTATTAGGGGGTCAAGGTCCTAAAGTAATCCTCCATGTTAAAAGGTTCTGCTTTGGAGGCCATCCCCCATTAGGTTTCCATCTGACTTCCTCACATTCCTCTCCATGTGTCACAAGATAATTTAAAACTAGTACCAATAGCTTTCTGTCATAGTAATTACTGTAAATCTACTAAGACCTATTAGGTTGTGAAATAAATGTCAGGGTAGAATAATCACCACCATAGGAAAAGTATCATCTCATTGAAATCTGATCCTTGATACCTTTTGTATCCCCTGTCATCTACTCAAGGAGACATTCTTTCTGCACTGCATATGCTTTTGACATGCAAATGAATGGATTACCAGTTTGACTATACTTCAGTGAGCTCCCTAGATACGCAAACATGAGTTTGAACATATGACATGGATCTATATATTTATGTCTAAGTGTGGAGTGATGGAAACAGCATTGTCCTGCAGGCCTGAATTCTAACTGGTAGTTATGTGGAGCAAGTCACTTCACATCTTTTGGCCTCAGTTCCTTCATCTGGAGGATTAGGAGTTGGAAACGTTAGTATATAACATGCCTTCTAACTCTAACATTCTAGAATTCCAGGACTAATCATTAGCAGACATGAAGGGCAACTGGGTGGCACAATGGATAGAATGCCAAGGCCTGGAGTCAGGAAGACTCATCTTCCTGAATTCAAATCTGGCTTCACACATTTATTGGCTGTATGACCCTGGGCAAGTCACTTAACATTGTTTACCTCAGTTTCCTCATCTGTAAAATGAGCTGGAGAAAAGAAATGGCAAACTGTTCCAGTATCTTTGCCAAGAAAACCCAAATGGGGTCACAAAGACTCAGACATGACTGAAAAATGACTGAACAAAGTTTGAGTACCTGTTAATGGCCAGGTCCTGTGCTAGATACTGTAGGGGATACAAAGATGGGTAAAGAGGGGCAGGGCTATGATCATACTTCATGTTCCTAAGCTGAGAGAGAACCTTGTCCATTGGGGGAAATTCCCTATCTTATGTAAGAATTCTTATGTAAATTGCTAAAAAGAGCAGAGTGGGGGTTGGGGGGAAGAGTATTCATATATAGAAAACTGTTAAAATTCACACGTGAAGAAAAAAGTCTCTCAGATAAAATGTTGAGGAAAACAGACTGTTTGGACAGCTCAAAGATGAATGTACTGAGAAGACCTATTAGTTTTTTGTTGTTGTTTTGTTGTTGTTTTTTTTTCTTTTGGTGAGGTAATAGAGTGAAGTGACTTATCCAGGGTCACACAGCTAGTAAGTGTCAAGTGCCTGAGGTCAGATTTGCATTCGGCCCTGAATCTAGGGCCAGTGCTCTATCCATTGCACCATCTAACTACCCCCGAGAAGACCAGTTGGAAGGCAGAGCAATGACTGATGGAACAATGGCTACAGAGCACTGTGGGCCATCGGTTCATTTGTATGTGACTATTTTTAGAGTTTTGAAATTTACAATTAGCAAAATTACAAATCACATAACTGTTTGGGGACTGTGGGAAAATTATATAAAGACTGTTGGGTATCTACCTGACAGAAAGATAGACTTCTTGTTTTATGTCAAAGGTGAGTCACTGACCACTAGAGGTCTCTGATTTGAGGTATTAGATAGAGTGGTTTTGACCTGGGGTCCTCAAACTTATTTTTTTAAAAACATACATACTGGTGATTGCATTTCATTATAATCGGTATCCTTTGTCATTCTATGTATTTTATTTTATGCATTTAAAAATATTATTATGAGTAGGGGTCTATAGGTTTCTGCCAAAGGGGTTCATAATATGCAAAAGAAACAAGAACCCCCATTTTAGAGCCCAGAGGCTCCCACCATAGGACCCTAATCATCCCTGTCCTCCCCCAGGTGTGTCAGACTGCAACATTTGCTGGTGACATGTTCCTTGCCTTTATATATTTTGTGTGTTTACCACTCATCAAAATGATTGCTGATTCACCTATGTAAGCAAGACAAATCACCAATTTGCTTGGTGTTGGGACAAAATGACTTGCATTATTTCTTGGATATACTTACTAACCTTATTTGCTCCCTTTCTCTTTGTGCCAAAGTAATGAAGAAATGAAGCTCGCTATTTTTTGTTTTTTGAGAATTTTTGGTCAGAAAGAGAAGACAGGTATAAAGTTTCCATTGCTCAGAGTAGATGCATTCTGTGAACATGTCTTGAGCTTCATTTACTTCTAGGTGCAATGCAGCTAAGTGACTAATGCACATGACACTTACAACCTAGCTGAGGAGAGGAAACGTCCAGAGGTCATTACTGTACAGGGTGATATATGCTAGCTGCCAAATGAACGGTGGACAAAATAAATGATTTGGGGCCAAGCTCTTGGGTTCAAGTCACCCCTCCATGCCTTATTAGCCATGGGACTGTGTGGAAGTCAATTTGCCTTTCAAAGTCTCAGTTTCCTCAGCTATAAAATAAGGATAATAATGCTCATGCTAATTAACAGGCAGCATCACATACTGTGAAATGCGAGGCTCATGAAGACCTAACTTGAAATGTTGCCTCAAAT
Source organism: Vombatus ursinus (assembly GCF_900497805.2). Lineage (NCBI taxonomy): Eukaryota > Metazoa > Chordata > Mammalia > Diprotodontia > Vombatidae > Vombatus > Vombatus ursinus. Next base: position 3,244,321 of record NW_020948983.1, on the reverse strand, counting down.
GTTTTACTAGTTGTTTGAACCTGGGTAAGTCACTTAATTTCTCTGAGACTCAGATTTCTCATATTTAAAATGGACATAATAATAGTACCTATGTTGCAGGTTTGCGAAGCTCAAATGAGATCATTTACGTAAAGAAACTTAATACACTACATAGATGTGTTGTAGTAGTAGTAGTAGTAGTAGTAGTAGTAGTAGCAGCAGCAGCAGCAGCCGCAGTAGCAGTAGCAACAGCAGAGGCAGTAGTAGTAACAGAAGTAGTAGTTATTGTTGTTGTTTTGATGTGGTTGTTGTTGTTGAGACAATAAGCAACGTGTAGTTAAGAGATTCCAGCTCTAGTCCCAGCTCCATTACTTATTAGTCATGTGAACTGACAAGTTGACCCAAACAACCCTTTCCTATGTGAACAAGGTAGAACTATGAGGCTGACTAACAATAAAGCTAAGAATCTGTTGTTTAGATCCAAGGCATATACTCCAACAGCTAGGTGGTGCAGTGGATAGAGCACTGGGCTTGGAATCAGAAGACTCATCTTCTTGAGTTCAAATCTGACCTCAGACTAGCTATGTGACCCTGGGCAAGTCACTCAACCCTGTTTGCCTTAGTTCTTCATCTGTAAAATGAGCTGGAGAAGGAAATGGCAAACCAGTCCAGTATCTTTGCCAAGAAAACCCCAAATGGGGTCATGAAGGGTTGGCCATAACTGAAAAACAACTGAACAACAACATATACCCCACTCCGAAAGTAAGATGACATTTTCTAGAAGCAGCAGCAAGATGCAAAAGTAGGAAAAAAATGTCAGAAAATGAAAGCTGTGGAAGTGAAGAGTGGTGCACTTCTAATCCTCCAAAGGAGCAGTAGTAGCAGGCAGGAAACTCATGAATCCTATCAAGGATCTATGGAAGGTGGAACTGAGGCAAAATTAGCAGTTAGGATACAGCTCCTTATGTATTCAGAAAGGAGTTTTCCAATAATGCAAAAACTTATTTTGTTTCAAAGTGTAAGTTTTTCAGGGATTGCTTAAAAAAGAGCCACCAAATACTTCTTCATTGTCATATAAGTCTAGGACATAGTATATTCATGTGGATGAGCAGATGAGAATGATTCTGTTGCTTGACTCTTACCTGATTTTGACATCTCTATTCTGTCCTCATTAAATACTTAGCTATTTGCTTTATGGTTCATGACTGTTAATAGAGTAGGTACTAGATGAGGGCTCAAGCTACATATTACAACTACTGCAAACCCAATAAGTCATGGGATTTCTAAAGTGAAACAGATGGATAATATGCATATCTTCCCTAGCTAACTTTGTACATATACGGTGGTGGCCTACTATAATGGAAAGAACAGAGCTTTTGAAGTCAGAAAATGTGCATTAAATGATTAATAAATATTTATTAAATTAAACAAAACAACAGCCTTCAAAGGAGGAAATTTCACAGCCTCCACAGATTCAAAAATTTTGACATACTTCTGCAGTCATCTAATCTAATCTCCTCATTTCATGGATAAGGAAACTGAAGCACCTTGTCAACAAGGTGATATCTCTGCTTATTAGTTTGCTGTCCAGATTTTCGATAGCTTTCCTTCCAAGGAGCAAGCATCTTCTAATTTCATGGCTGCAGTTGCCATCTGCAGTGATCTTTGAGCCCAAGAATATAAAAACTGACATTGCTTCCATTTCTTCTCCCTCTATTTGCCAAGAAGTGATGGGGACCAGTTGCTAAGATCTTAGTTTTTTATGTTAGTTTTCAAGCCAGCTTTTACACTTTCCTCTTTCACCTTCATCAAGAGGCTTCTTAATTCCTTTGCACTTTCTGCCATCAGAGTGGTGTTGTCTGCATATTTGAAGTTGTTGATATTTTTCCTGGTGACTAATTCCAGCTTTTGATTTATTCAGTCTGACATTTCACAAGATGTACTCTGTATATAAGTTAAATAAATAAGGTGACAACATACAGTCTTGTGGTACTCCTTTTCCAATCTTAAACCAATCAATTGTTCCATGGTAGGTTCTAACTGTTGCTTCTTGGCCTGCATAGAGGCTCCTCAGGGGACGAGTAAGATGATCTGGTACTTCCATCTCTTTGAGGATTTGCCACATTTTGTTGTAATCCACACAAAGGCTTTAGTGTAGTCAATGAACAAAAAGTAGATTTTGTTTTTTTCTGGAACTCCCTTGCTTTCTCCATAATCCATGCAGATGTTGGCAATTCCGTCTCTAGTTTCTTTGCTTCTTCGAAAACCAGCCTGCTCTTCTGCTAATTCTTGCTTCACCTATTGCTGAAGTCTACCTTGAAGACAAAAATGATAGAGATTTAACAGAAGCAGAAGAGATTAAGAAAAGATGGCAAGAATACACAAAAGAATGATAAAAGAAAAATCTTAACATCACCCACAATCAAGATGGTGTGGTTACGGATCTAGATCTCTTAAGCATAGGGAATGAAGTCAAATGGGCCTTAGAAAGCATTGCTAACAGTAAGGCCAGTGGAGGTAATGGAATTCCAACTGAGCTATTTGAAACCCTAGAAGATGATGCTGTTAAAATGCTGCACTCAATGTCAGCAAATTTGAAAAACACAAAAGTGGTCACTGGATTGGAAAAGAATAGTTTATATGCCAATCCCAAAGAAGGGTAATTCCAAGGAATGTTTAAATTTCCAAACAATTGTTTTCATTTCACACACCAGCAAGGTTATGCTTAAGATTCTGCAAACTAGGCTTCAGCAATATATAAACCAAAGGAGTGGTCTGGTTTTTGAAGAAGCAGAGAAAGGCCCTGTATCTCCCAGCATCTCACAGAGTCTTATCCAGAAGGTTCTTGGTGATGTTTGAATGTCCAAAATCATGTCTGGTGGCAGAGGGGTAGTGAGGAGGGAAATGGTAATCCCATTAACCTCATTTTATCTTTGGCATATTGCTCTTCCTCTCTGGAAATATAAGAAAGAGGTAAGGCAGCTAAGGTAGGGATTGAATCAATTATCCTCATAATCAGCTTTCTGCTAACATATTTCCAGGAACTATAGCTCCATACTACCTCCAGCCAAACAACCGGCTACCATTTTCAGACTTTTGAACAGACCTTCTTGGCAATGAACCCCATGACTTGCTTATACATTTGCACCTCTCTCCAAACCTAACCCTGACCTGGACCTGCTAAGATTAACAGATGCTTATCACATTGTTTGAAGGTAGGTAGATTTCTGTCTAATGGACCATTCACCTAGCACCTTTAAAAGTCCTGATAAGAACATGAAAATCATTAACAACACTGAAAAGGAATGGCCTGCAAGCCTTTTTTTCTAATAACAACAAAATAACCCATACCCACCAAGTGCTGCTAATAATGCCTTTAAATAAGATCTCTTTTAAAGTGTATTTGTAGTTTTTTTGTGTGTGACATTACTTTGTTCTGGAATTACTTCACTCTACTTGAAGAATGTTCTCCCTCCCCTGAGTTCTAATGGTAGCAAATATTGATGACCATAATAAGTTAAGGATTCTCCTTAAAATTACTCTATAGGGTTAAGTTGTGGAAGTACCTATTATTAGCCCCCATTTCACAGCTGAGAAAATTGAGACTCTGAGAGCTGAAATGTCACATGGATAATAAGGAATGGAGTTGGGACCAGAACCTGAGTTTCCTAACTCTAAGTCATTTATTGCCTCTACAACTCTACTACTACTACTACTACTACTACTACTACTACTACTACTACTACTACTACTAATAATAATAATAATAATAATAAACAACAACAACTTATTTGTATAGTGTTTTAAAGTTTTCAAAATTCTTTATTATTTTGTTTGATCTTAACAACCATGTGAGATAGATGTTATTATTATGGCCATTTTCAATATGAGAAATTTGAGTCTCAGAGAGATTAAGTGATTTATCCAGGTTCACACAAATCTTGAAGCAAGACTTGACTCTAGGATTTCATAACTCCAAGTTCAGCACTATGTTCGTTATGTAATGCGGCCTGCTGATTATCACAAATATTAGTATCCCTAATTTTACAATAGAAGAAACTGAAACTTTGACAGGCAAATTGATTTCCACACAGTCCCATGGCTAATAAGGTATGGAGGGTTGACTTGAACCCAAGAGCCTGGCTCCAAGTCGCTTATTGTGTCCGCCATTCATTTGGCAGCTAGCATATATCACCCTGTACAGTAATGACCTCTGAATGTTTCCTCTCCTCGGCTAGGTTATTAGTGTCATGTGCATCTAATATACATGCTTAGTCACTTAGCTGCATTGCACCTAGAAGTAAATGAAGCTCAAGACATGTTTATGGAATGCATCTACTCTGAGCAATGGAAACTTTATACCTGTCTTCTCTTTCTGACCAAAAATTCTAAAAAAACAAACAAACAAACAAACAAAAAATGGCATGCTTTCTTCTTCATTACTGTCATACAAAGAGAAAGGGAGCAAATAAGGTTAGCAAGCATACTCAAGAGATAATATAAGTTGTTTTGTCCCAACACAGACTGAGTTGGTGATTTGTCCTGCTTACATAAATGAATCAGCAACCGTTTTGATTAATGGTAAATATGAAAAATATGTAAAGGCTAGGAGCAGATCAGTACACTTCACAAAAGGCAAATGTAATAATAAAGAGAGCAGAGTTTTATAAAAATTAAATAATGAAAATGGCATTCAGAAATCCATTAGCAAGGAGCGATGATGCTGAAAAAAAAGTAGTACTTTCAACATAAGCAAAGACGTTTGCTTTTAAAATCCTTAATGAAGATGTGCAAAAAAATAGTACTAAAAGCCACTGAAAAGTCTTGGAAAATCAAAACTGTTAAAAAAAACTAGGCTGGGGCTTCCATTCTCATAATGGACCTCAAACTCAATGCCAGGCATATTGGCTAAATAACTGCAAACTGCATAGATCTAGTCTGAGTCCTAAGCACTGCGTATTATTATTAACCCCTGAACGGTTTCCAATTTTCAGGCCTTGGGAAGTTGATAAAGTTGGGCTTCCAGTGTTTCCCTATTTTGGACTCCACTGTGGTACCTCTGTTTCAACATCACTTTGGGCACTCATCACCTCAATTCTCTCTCTTCATTCTCCTTCCCCTATCACGACCTGTGCTTAGGAAATAATGGAATAAATTTAACTCATGGCTTTCTCTCCCAAGGTGGTTTACATCTTAAGGCTTATTTCTCAGTAGGCATCAGAAAACAAGTAAGGAAGTTTTTGCTTTTCTGGGTAATGTCTGTTTTGTATTAGCTTGTTCCCACTTTGAGGCCCCAGAAATCATACCCCAGAGCCCAAAGAGAATATAGTATCCATATTCTGGAAACACAACTAGTCAGTATGAGAAAGAGTTGGGATAGCAGGTCCAGAGCATGAACTACATTTGTAATGTGTTTTGCAAATGCTAAAACCCTATATAAATGTTAAGTATAATTGTTGTTAATTATTATTATTCTGCTCTCCCCCTTTTCCTTCAGGTAATTCATTTATAAAGGATCAAAAATACTTGGCAGATAGATATTTATACAGGTATAGTAAAAGGCCAGAGAAAGCCAAGCAATAATATTTCTTTTATTCCAATTTTTAAATTTAAATTATCTTTTTTTAATTACCAAGCATTTATTTTTCTCACCCCCTCTTTCTTCCATGAAAAAACAAAAACCTCGTAATAAATATGTATAGTCGTGTTTAAAAAATACCATTTCAATCACATCCAAAAATGTGCATCCTGTTCTTCCTATTAATCTGCCTTTGTATCAGGAAGTAGGTGACATTCTTCATCATTAGTCCTCTAGAATCATGGTTGATTATTACATTGACCAGAATTCTTAAGTCCTTCAGATTTTTTTTCATTTTTACAACATTGTTGTTAGAGTATAAATCACTCCCCTGATTTTGTTCACTTTACTCTGCATCAGTTCATCTGACCAAAGGCTTTTCTTCCTTGGTTTTTCTGGAACTGTCTCATCATTTCTTGTAGCATAACAGCATTTCATTTGTAAGCCATAATTTGGCAATTGATGGGCGTCCCACTTCTTAGGGACAACCTGTAAAGTGCTTTAAAGTACTACAAATTGTACTGCTAGTAAAGTAGGTACTACAAGGATTATTCCCATTTTAAGGAAACTGGAGCTAAGAGTGGTTAAGTGACTTGCTCATAGACACATATCTAGTAAATGTTAAAGGCAGGGATTTAAACCCAGATGTACTTGACTCCATGTCAGGTCCACAGGCATTTATTAAACATCTACCATGTACTAGATATTATGCCAAACATTGGCAATACAAAGAAAAGTAAAGGTAGTACTTCCTTCAAGCAACTCACAGTGTAGTCATGGAGACAATATACAAACAAGATAGATACAGGGTAAATTGAAGATCATTTTAGAGGGAATGCATTAAGATTAAGGAGGACTAAAAAGACTTTTTATAGAAAGTAGTTTAGCTGAGACTTGAAGAAATCCAGGGAAGCCAGGAAGCAGGGATGAGGAAGGATACAACTCCAGGCATGGGGGACAGTCAGTTTAAAATGCACATAGTAGTGAGACAGAATCGTTTCCAAAAATGAGCAAGGAGCCTGGTATTTTATGGGATCATAAAATAAGTAGAGAAGAGTAAGGTGTAATACTGGAGAAATAGTAAGGGGCCACTTTATGAAGGATTTTAAAAGCAAAAGAAAGAATTTTATATTTGACAGTAACTGCCAGTCTTTTTATCCCCATTTTAAAGATGAGAAAAGTGAGGCTCAAATAACTTTGACACGATTGTGGATTTAGTATCTGAGCTGGAATTTTATCCTTGACCTCCTGATTCCAGACTACTTTTCTCTACAGTTATCTGCCTTTCAGAAAGACCCACCCATTTCCAAGCATATGAAGAAACTAACAACACCTCACCTTGCAGAGAATTGCCTGGAAGAAAGTCACTTTGAAAGACACATCAATTTCCTCCTGCAGGAGACCAACTGTGGGGACAATTGCAATCCTCTGTCCTCTCCATTGGCTTCAACAATCCTTTGTTGATATACCATCTGAACCATATTTTACTGGATAGATAGAATGTGAGAGGGTTGTACATGTTTCCATAAGAGTCTGCCATTAACATAAATGAAGGGAACAGGAACCCAAAGGAGGAGACTAACTAAAGAAAGGAAATATGATGGTTTAGAGGGAGAAGTGCAGTCTTACCACCAGAACTTGGACAGCTGAAAGTCATTTCACATCATTGCTCTTTTCAGAACCCCAAGTACTGATTAGGACCATGGAGAGCTTTTTACAGACAGATTTGGGTTTTTTGGCATCCTAAAAGATGATTCCAGAGCATGAAGTTCCAAGATGTCATCTTTTTTTTTTTAATCCTGTTATTTTCTTTTCACACTAAATCTAAGCAAATGCTCACTTTTCTAATCATTCATTCAGTTGTTCTTGTTCAATTTCTTTTTCTGAGATGGGGTTATTTAAATATTTTACTTCTTCAATTAATCTGGGCAATTTATATTTTTGTAAATATGTATCCATTTCACTAAGATTGTCAAATTCATTGGCATACAGTTGGGCAAAATAGTTCCTAATTATTGTTTTAATTTCCTCTTCCTTGGTGGTAGATTCACCCTTTTCATTCTTGATACTAGTAATTTGATTTTCTTCTTTCTTTTTGTTAATTAAATTAACCAAAGGTTTATCTATTTTATTGGCTTTTTCATAAAACCAGCTCCTAGTTTTATTTATTAGTTCAATAGTTTTCTTAATTTCAATTTTCTTAATTTTTCATTTGGTTTTTAATATTTCTAATTTGGTGTTTAATTGAGGATTTTTATTTTGTTCTTTTTCTAGTTTTTTTAGTTCTATGCCCAATTCATTTATCTCCTATTTTTCTATTTTGTTTATGTAAGCATTTAGAGATATAAAACTTCCCCTAAGAACTGCTTTTGCTGCATCCCATAAGTTTTGGTATGTTGTCTTATTATTGTCATTCTCTTGAATGAAGTTATTGATTGTTTCTATGATTTGTTGTTTGACCCAATTATTTTTAGGATTAGATTATTTAGTTTCCAATTATTTTTTAGTCTATCTTTCCATGGCCCTTTGTTACTTATAATTTTTATTGCATCATGATCTGAAAAGGACGCATTTAATATTTCTGCCTTTCTGCACTGGATTGTGAGGTTTTTACGCCCTAGTACATGGTCAATTTTTGTGTACATGCCATATACCACTGAGAAAAAAGTATATTCCTTTTCATCCCCATTCAGTTTTCTCCAGAGGTCTATCATACCTATCTTTTCTAATGTTCTATTCACCTCTTTAACTTCTTTCTTGTTTATTTTGTGGTTAGATTTATCTAGTTCAGAGAGGGAGAGGTTGAGGTCCCCCACTAGTATAATTTTCCCGTCTATTTCTTCCTATAACTCCCTGAACTTCTCTAAGAATTTGGATGCTATACCATTTGGTGCATATATGTTTAGTAATGATATTACTTCATAGTCTATGGTGCCTTTTAGCAGGATGTAGTTTCCTTCTTTATCTCTTTTGATAAGATCTATTTTTGCTTTTGCTTTGTCTGAGATCAGGATTGCTACCCCTGCTGTTTTTACTTCAGCTGAAGCATAATATATTCTGCTTCAGCCTTTTACCTTTACCCTGTGTGTGTAGCTCTTTTTCAAATGTGTTTCCTGTAAACAACATATTGTAGGATTATGGTTTTTAATCCATTCTGCTATCTTCTTCTGTTTTATGGGAGAGTTCATCCCACAGTTATGATTACTATCTGTGTCCATTCAGTTGTTCTCATTAAAATTTCAAAAGTTGAAAAACCACTTGCTGCAAATATGAGGAACAATAGCATTTAAAGAATTCTTTTACTGTTAAGAGGTAGCTGGATGGCTCAATGGATAGAACCCACAGCCTAGAGTCGGGAAGATCTGAGTTCAAATTCAACCTCAAACACTTACTAGCAGTGTGACCTTGGACAAGTCACTTAACCTCTGTTTGCCTTAATCCACATAAGAAAGGAAAGGCAAACCAGTATCTTTGCCAAGAAAACCCCTTGGACATTATGGTCCACAGGATCATGAAGAGTCAGACACTACTGAATAACAACTTGCTGTTAGTATATCAATGATTCCTTTGGATGTCTCGAGCCATGTAGTCACTAACAAGGTGGGCACATAGAGTATCATAAATTATTCATCACACATATCAAAACATAACCAACCCCATGTTGTGGAATTTACTCATTGGGAGTTGATTACATTTTTTTAACCTGTTCACAGGTGTGAGCATTTGCGAATACCTCTTGATCTATTTCCCTACCCTAAATCCCTGAAAATTAGAGGGGTTTTCCATAAAGACTTTATTTCCAAAAATTAAAACATGACCTCTGAGGATGTTTTAAATTAACAGGAAGAGAACTGTCTTCTCAACTGTCTGTTCCAAAACCAAAGAACGTGGCATTCTGACTACCTGTCTTAACAGCTAGTTGAAAGAAGGTCCACTAGGAAGTTGGTTTCTGGAGAGTTCACATTACAGTTGAACAGAGAGAAAAACTAAGAAAAATAGGCCTCTTGCTCATAAGATTGACATTTGATTTCTGACCTTGTCTGTGATGTACCCACAGAGAGCAACTCTATTTAAGCACCCCCACCCCAAGAAATGGGTTTCTCCATTGCTGAGTTTTCCCTCTGAAGAAAAGATAACTAGGAATTTGGAGCAATCAGACACACAGAGCAATCATGAAAATCTTTAAAATTATGATTTAGATAGAAGAGGGTCCACTTCGGAGACATCATCAGCAGTGTTTATCTTGATCACTACCCCACCCCCAGGCCTTGGCTCCCAAAAAATGTATTTCCAACAAGTTGAAAGTCTAAATCATTTCCTCCTATACTTAGTGCTTTCTTTAATAATGAAAAACATCTCGCATAGCCATGTTTAAACAGTTATCATGCTGGAAGCTTTTTTGAGGGATGTCAGAAAGGGGGATTTTAACAGAAAGCAAAACCAAAGCCTTTCAAGAGCAAAGTTTTTTAAATGTTAATGATATTTTTTGTTTTTACATCACCTGCATTTCCTAGTACAGTCTTCCCTTTCTCCCTCTCACAGTACCAATCCTTCATAACAAAGAATAAAAACAGTTCAACAAAACTAAGTAAGGTATTAACCAAGCCTTACATTATTGTTTTAGGTTCCACACACATAGCCCCTACCTCTTCATGTTTTTTCTTTGGGTCCAAGTTTGGTCATTAATAAGTTCACAGCATTTAGTTTCAATTTTTGTTGTTCATACTGTTTACATTATTAAGTCAGTGTTTATATTGTTTTCCTGGCTCTATTTATATCACTCTGCATCAGTTCATGTTTTCCCATGCTTCTTTATATTTGTTGTATTCATGTACTATTATGTTAATGTGCCACAATGCATTCACTCATACCCCAAATGATAGGAATCTCTTGTGTTTACGATTCCTTACTACTACAAAAAATTATGTTGCTATAACTATTTTGGTGTATATGAGAACTTTCTTTTTATCATTGACCTCCTTGGGGTATATGTTTACCAGTGAGATCTCTGGGTCAAAGAGTGTGAACACTCTAGTCACTTTGTCAGTATAATTTGAAATTTATTTCCAGAATGTCTGAACCAATCCACAACTCCATCAGCAGTGTATTAATGCACCTTTCTTTCCACAATCTCTCCAACATTGACTACTACCATCTTTTGTCATTTTGCCAAATTACTAGGTGTTAGGAAAACCTCAGAGTTTTGATTTAATTTTCTTCAAGAGTACAAAACAAAAAAACTCCAAAGCTATACATCAGTATTTCACCTTAACTTTTTTATCTTTAAAAAACAAAACAAAAACCTGTCCCTAACTGAAGATAGAGATGGGGATCATATTTAAGTAGGATATTCCTTGGTAGCCCCAGATTCTCAATCCCTAATAAAGCTCATTTTGAAGACATTGACCCCATGTAGACAAGGGGAACCTTTACCTGTGAGTAAAGCTCTTTTGAAAAAAACCTAAGCCTTTTCTTCAGGTGACTTGAAAGAAAGGTGCATCAAGCCTGTACAGTTAAGGACTGGTAGCAATGGTGGCAGAAAACTACAAAAAGGGGCTGGATCTTAGCAACTTTCAGACACCTATAAGTCCAATTGGCCAGTCATTGAAAGCAGAAATTACCTTTCCTTCCTCAGGTCTCAACTAGCATTTTGTTGGCATTCCTCTCAAGTATTTCAACAAGCATTTATTAAACACCTACTGTGTACCAGGCATTGTGCTAGGCAGTAAAGATTCAAAGGCAAAACTGACATAGTCCCTGCCCTCAAGGAGTTTACATTCTCTTTATCATGGTTTTTTTTTTGTATAGTTACTTGTGTATGTTTTCGCCTCCTTATTAGAATGAAGATTTCTGGAGGTCATGGACTGTTCTTATTTATCATTGCATCTCCTCCAGTGCGTAGCACAGTACTTTACATGTGATAATTGATTAACAAATGTTTGGTGACTCAAATGGATAAGTACAAAACAGAAGAGGAAGAAAGGGTCTAGGTGGGAGTCTTTCCCATCTCCTTTCTTGCCTGGGGTCCCATAATCTCAGTTGGATTTTAATAATTACGTGACGACCAACAATGCTGACCTATGTACTTTCCAATGAAGTTGTTTTACTGTAGAGATAGAGAATCTGAGAGCATAAGGAACAAGATGAGTTGGGCCATCCAACTTTCTCTTTTCACATTGGGCAACTGAGAATATACACTACCATTTACCAGATCCTATCTCTGATGTGACCCTGGATAAGCCACTCAAGGGGAAAGGGTGAAAGGAAGGGGGAAAAAAGCATTTATTAAGCAGCCATTATGTACTAGGAACTGTGCTAAGTGCTTTACAAGTATTATATCATATTATTAGATCCTTACAACAACACTACAATGTAGGTACTGTTATTATTCCCACTTGACAGTTGAGGAAACTGAGGCAGACAGAGGTTAAGTGACTTCCCCAGGGTTATACAGCCAGTAAATGTCTGAGATCAGATTTCAACTCAGGTCTTCTTGACTCCAAGCCAAGTGCTCTATTCACTGTGTCTCTAGCTGCCTCTAAGGAATGCATTTTTTAAACTGTAAAGTGACATATCAATGTTACTATATTATAAATCCTTAGAAGACAAAGAGTGTGCTTTATGCATCTGTGTCCTCCATAGTCCAGGCACGACATCTTATACCTAGTAGGCTTTCAACAACCATGAATTGAATGAATCAATGAATTGACTCTAAAATGGGACCAAGGTCTCCCTATGCCAAATCTTCTCTTATGAAGTTGCCACATTAATCTTCCTTAGATACCACTTTCATGAATGAATGAAGTCTGTGCCCTTACAAAGTCTGTGCTCTTACAGTTATATATCTCACAGAGACCTATATTTTATTTGAATTTTGAAAAAAAAAACTATGAAATAGCTTCTACCAATTCTTTTGTGTACCTGGCATATTGCACAATATTTAAGGACTCTTCTAAAAGACAATTAATATAATTTTAGTAAAGCCTTGGCTTCTTCAAGTTGATCATAAGAAAAAAGATTATGTTTGAACTCTTAAAAATAAATAAGTTTATTTTTAATTAGGGAATGTGAATCAAGGTCAATATTTAAGATAGCCAGTAACTGGGACATGTCAAATTAGCTGCTTACTCTTATCTGCTTGAAATTCAGAAACCAGAGAATAACAGAAAATTCTATTACAAGACATGGCCTTAAGTCACTGTTATAATCTGTATATTGGTAGATCTGATTATTAAAGAGTTTATTCATGTAAAAGCTACTTTTCAAATTATACCTTCCAACTTTTCTATTTTCCTTCAAGCGGCTTTGCAGAGGGCCACAAGGTTAGAAATAAGTATAAAAATATCAATGCTGCCATTAGAAAAAGAAACTGAAATTATAGCTTGCCTTGCAAAAAAGAGCTGAATTATTCCCCGGGGGCGAAGCTGAACTACAAGCTTTTTGAGAAAGCGTTCCCTCCCCCTAATTTGTCAATTTCACGCCATCCTTTAAAAAGCTGAAATGTGTCTGCTAGACAAGGCTCTGATACAGGTGTGCAGGCGCAACACCTGTAGTGTGTGGGCTGTTTACTTTGCAGAGAAAGCTGTGCTGGGCATTGCTGTTTCTGCCTCTGGGGGAGAAAACAACTTTTGATCAAAGACTTGCAAGTCATGACATGCCCTAGAGTGTGCAATGGGAAAAGAGGTAAGGAGTCTCCCTCCTTCATGTTTTTACTAGACCACACAGGTGCCAATGCCCTTCCCCTAAAGAGATTTGGCATCAGCTTTGGTCCTGGGATGGGGCTATTTGCCCCATGGAATGATATGGAATCATAAACTCTGAGAACTAGAAGGGTTCTTAGTCCAACTTTCCATATTACTCAGGAGGAAACTGGAGCCAAGAGAGAGGAAGTAATTTGTCTAAGGTTCCATATCCAGGAAGTGGAAGAATGAATATTAGGAGTCAGGTGTCCATTCAGATTCTTTCCACTAGACCACACATCCTGTCCCATTAAAATGGAGACTGTCCTATTAACCTACCAACAGTTGCACACACTGAACTATTTTTCCAGTAATCCAATAATTGGCCTATATACATGTACTGAGCACCTGTAGGTTCCAGATATCACTTGAGATACAAAGAACTCCAAACCCCCCCAACCTGAAGAAATTCTAAGTTTAGTTGGAGAGATTTTGTACAAAGAGTTTTGTGTCCCATGAAAAGATGAATAATAATAATAATTATTGTTACTATTATTATTATTATTATGACTAGCATTTGTATTACACTCGGTTTGTAAATCACTTTATAAATATAATCTCATTTAATTCTGACAACAACCCTGGGAACCGGGTGCTATCATTATTCTCATTTTAGACAGGGGTTAAGTGACTTGCACAGGGTGATGCAACTGATGTCTGACTATATTTGAACTCAGGCCTGACTTCCTGAGTTCTCCCTCTACTGCTCCACATAGCTGCCAAAAGGCAGCAAATGGAATGTGCCAAATATGGGACAGAGAGTAAGCAAGCTATAGTAATTCAAAGAGGAGACTACCAGCTGTTATAGTAAGGGAAGGCTTCATGGGGAAGGGGGAATTGCATTGAGCCACCTACCCTCCTTTGCCTGATCCTCTTAAGGGTTAATAGCACGCCTTTACAGAGTGAACTAACCAAGGTGAAGAGTAGAGTTTATTACCTGGAATAAGGGTGCAATTCCCTATTTGTCCCAAGAAGTTAATCTGCGATAGTAGTTAAGGGAATTGTAATTGAAGGCAATCACTGAGATAGACTAACCCTTTCATTCTGTTGGATGCCATTTAAATTACAACCAGGATGTTACCAAATAATTTCTCTAATGATCTAAGAAAACAAATATATCTCCTCTTCCTTTGCTTCCCTTGAGGCAACTGGGTAATACAGTGGATAAAACACTGGACCTGAAGTCAGGAAGTCCTGAGTTCAAATACAGCCTCAGACACTTCCCAGCTGTGTGACCCTGGGCAAATCACTTAATCTCTGTTTGCCTCAGTTTCCTTAACCGTCAAATGGAGATAATAGCACCTATCTTGAAAGATTGTTGTGAGGATCAGACGATATATTTGTAAAGTGCTTAGCACAGTGCCTGACACACAGTAGGCACTATGTAAATGTTTATCCCCTCCCTCCAATCAACAGCATTACGAGTAGGCAGAGTAGGCCTTAGTGTTGTGGTATAAAGGGTCCAACAAGGGACCCTCACCAAAAATCATCCTCCCACCTGTGATGCTATCATTCCTGAAAGTTACCAATAGAGATTCATTGCCTTGAATTAAACACTACCCTTTCATGGAGTCAATAAGCATCTATTAAGCACCTACTACGTGAAAGACAATGTGCTAAGCACTAAGGAAACAAAGAAAAGCAAAAATAGTGCCTGCCCTCAAGAAGTTCACAGTCTAATGGGGGAGATAACATGTAAATAACTATGTACAAACAAAATATATACAGGACAAATTGGAGATCATTTCAGAGGGAAGGTATTAGCATTAAAGAGGACTGGGAAAGGCTTCTTGCAAAAGGAATTTTAGTTGGGAAGAAAAGAGAAGAAACTCAGGGAATCCAGGAGGCAGAGGTGAAAAAGGAAGAGTTCCAGATATGGAGGATGATCAGGGAAAATGCATGGTGTTGGGAGAGAGAGTGTCTTGTGCAAAGAATAACAAGGAGGTCATTGTCACTGGATCATCTGATGTGGAGGGGAGTAAGATGTAAGAAGACCGGAAAATAGGAAGGGACCAGGATGTAGGAGTAGAGGACCTGCAGCCTCGAGGCCAAATGTGGCCGTCTAGGTCCTCAAGTGCAGCCCTTTGACTGAATCCAAATTCAAAGGGTTCCCTACCCCTGGTCCAAGTTATAAAGGCTTTAAAAGTCAAACGAAGGACTCTATATTTGATTCTAGAGATTGAAAAGGAGCCATTGGAATTTATTGAATAGATGAATAAATTCAATTTATTGAATAGAAAAGCTCAGGTAGCTTTGGGAAGATCACTTTGATTGCTGACCCAAGAATAGGACTTTCCATTTACCCTTCATAAATCTCATCTTATTAGATTCAGCCCATCATAATAAGTAGCCTTATGGACTTAATAGTTCTATTTTGTACTGCAGTGATTTAGGTCTCCTATTAAATGACAAGATTATTTTTCCCTTTGAACTGTCCCCCAAACTTAGAACAATGTTCTATGCAGTAAGCATATGATAAATGTTTGTTGAATTTCTTGCATTTCACCCTTTGATCTCCAGACTCTGGTTTTAATAATCACGTTAGACCCAGCTAAGCCTGTTACTATTATGACTGAAAGGCTTTATGCCTTCTTATCTAATGCGCCTCTGTAGCAGTCCCATGTTCTAGTGAGAAAAACTCTGGTTCTAAAACAAGACAGTTTTGACTTGGATTCTGGCCTCTGCCACTCACTAGCTGTAGGAACTTGTGCAAGGTCCCTTGCTTCTTTGAACCTTATTCTCGTCATGCAAAATGGTCTAATAAGATTTGTACTGCCTCACTCACAGATCTTCACAAAGATGAGCAAAAGGCACTCCGGGAGAGAAACAGGAGGTAGCATGTGTCAAGTGAGTCGTACTAGCACCATCTCCTAGACGATCACCTTCTCAGACCCCAATGAAAACCACTTAGGTCCTTGAACCCAAGAACCCTGAAAATAGCAGCCCCTCACAAAGACAGACCGATGACACTGTTTCTAGCCCAGGAGCCATAGCCATCACTGAGGGGAACAGTCACTGTGACAAAGAGGCATATCTTCCTTGGTACCATCAATACCAACCAATGACCAATTGCTACCACCAAGAAGGTTAAAGTCCAAGAACCCTGGGAAAATGACAGTGTCCTCCAGACCCCTGGTCAAATCAAAAAACATTTTTAAATGCTTATTATATGTCAAGCATGATGCCGAGTGCTGGAGATACAATGAAAAAGCAGATATAGTCCCGACCTTCAAGGTGCTTACATTTGAATAGAGGAGACAACATGTATAAATCAAAATATACAACATGAATAAAGAGTAGATGGAAGGTAATCTTGAAGGGGATAGCAATAGCAGCTTGGAGGACCAGGAAATATGGCCTAGAGGAGGTAATACGTGGGTTAAGCCTTAAAGGAAGTCAGAGATTCTAAACTTCAGAGATTGAGAAGGAGGATATCCTAGGCATAGGAAACAGCCCATGCAAAAGCTTTGGAGATGGGAGATGGAATGGTTTGGTCATTACATGATTCTATGACATGAATCATTTTAGAAGTGAAAAAGAAAATAGACGTGAAATCTCTCTGGTCCTTCCAGTAATAGCTTCTTCTCTGTCCCTCCTTATCCCACTCCAGACATGGTCCAAGGCAAAATATATTATAGTGGGTAGTATAATAATAGCCTTTTTCCTGTATATTATCATCAACCCACAATATTTCAATTCTGTTTATGAAACATTGTGCTAGGCACTGTCCAAAAGGTTAAAGAGTATAGGAAGTCAAAAACCCAGTACATACACTACCAAACTCCAACACACCAATGCCTGTTCTTGGCCCTTTTGAGATGTCAGTTTGACATAACTAAGTCACAGAGCCACTTCAGAGACTTCTAGAACAAAAATGTGACTCTTCCTATGGAAATACTGGATTTCCAAATGGACACTTCTCTAAAGTGCTATTGAGGGCTATCAAGTTGAACATGTCATCCAGAGTCAAAGAAGAAGGGAAAATCCATCCTGTCAATATTTGAACTTTCTGGAAATCATCAGGGGGAGGGGGAAAATAATCATTTATATAGTGCCTACTATGTGTTGGATACTGCGCTTTACCAATATAATCTCATTTAACAATGCAGATCAAAGTCTAGATCTTCCCTGCTGTGGGGATGTACACAAGCGCCATTTCATACAGATGGAATGAGTGAAGCAAGAAGAGAGCTTCATCAGTATGTTTTTCCTTTCAGAAATGGGATGAGAAATAGAATGATGTCACAAGCCAAGATGGAGTCCAGCATTACTGACACTACCCCATAATGGTGAACACCGGATATAGCAAAAGTTGGTGATTCAAATGACAAGAAATATCCTCAAGCTTGTGTTGATGTTTCTCCATCACAGCAGGATTCAAACTCAAAACAGGTTTATTTTTCAATTCAGATTTGTCAGTTTTTCTCTAGAGCTTCATCTTTCAGTTTCCCCTTCCTAAGGGGAAAAACTTTTTTTTAAGACTCTTAGATAGATAAAAATGGGGTTGGGCTTTCATATTGACTTATAATTCTGTCTTCCTCATCATGTAATACTTTGGGACACTGGCCAATTGTCTAATAAGGAGAGAGGACCCTGAGCTTTCACAGCCCAAATTGTTCACTATAATTGTTTATTGAATAGAATTATGTTAGAACATAAGAATTCCTCCCATCCCCCACAAAAAAAGAGGCTGAGCCCTTTCCACCATCCTTTAACTTGGATAGAAATATACGTATATATTACTATAAAATGAGCTGTGATTTTAATCACCAAAAAAATTTTATTAATTCTGATTGGGATTATTCAATAGGCAATAAAGATAAAAGCTATCCCAATTAATTAAGCCCATATTCATTAAACTCAAGGTAGCTTCAGTTTCTTTATTGCACAAATACAATTAACACTTAATCTGAATCTCCCCGTAAGTTACATAATCATGTGACTCCCAATAAAGGGAGGATACAACCTTGGCCTTCTCCGTTTTACATGGGAAAACATTAATGACGCTGACATCGGAGACAATTAGACAGTGTCAGCCAATTGTTTTTAGCCAGCTTTCTCTCACATCTGTGGTGTCTACAAGCAAGAAGACTCATTGTTTCTGCAGGCCTCCATCCTGCCTTCGCTTTTTGTGCAAAATGTCAATCTCTTGGCGAATATCAAAGCCGTGAGGAAATTAGAACAGACCAGCTCTGCTGCTGCACACTAAAGCCTGGCGGGGTGCATCCACTATGCTACTAATTAGGCAGTGGCCAACAAAATAACCTGTCAATGTCTGCCTCCCATTTCCCACACACCTGCATTTCATACACTAATAAGCATACAGCCAGCAAGAGAAAAGGATAACTGCTCAAGTGTGAAAAATGAACAAAATATAACAATGTTGCTATCCCCACCTATACTACTGCCAATTACCATTTAACATTAGGCGGAATCAACGCATCGGAAGGACGACAATACAGTATCTGGAACGGGGAACCGAGTGGGGGCAGCCCCACGCCGAGACTGTATTAACATTTGCTACAAAATATCGCCCTGAGAGGAATCTAGAGTTATGTAGAAAAACCCATGGTAGTGAAAATGACCATAATTTAGATTAGGGGCCAGGAGACTGACTTTTTAAAAACATTTTCCTTTCATGCTGGTGAAAGAGAAATACACACTATTTTTCTTCCTTGGCTCTTTCTTCTATGAAACAAAAATATATAATCCGGCAAGAAGTAGTTGACCCCATCCTTTCCTCGGCTTTCCACCCTCACTTAGGTAAACAAGGGGTTATTATCATCCTTTGAACATCCTCTATCTTCATCCAAGGTCTTCTTTGCCAGTTGACAGGCCTTTATCCTCACCGTGCCCATTTCAACTTGGGAGGTTGCGGGGAGGGATTCTGGAGGCAGTTTTGTCTTTTCCATCATCACTTTTGAAGGGAAAGATGGACTTTGCAGTTCAGCAATCCATAAAGGCCACCTCATGAAAATATTTCTGCTCTGTCAGACTAGAAAGCAGCCCTAGACTGTATTTGAGACATCTCTTATGCAAGTGAGGAAACAGGTCTACCACATCTTTAACAATCTTTTCTCTAAGAGGCTAGAATCCAGGCTGAAAATTATTTACATCCTTTCCTGATGATCTGAAGTTGTCAAAATTTCTCTCTCTCCTCTCTTCCCCCCCTTCTCTTTTTTTCCCTTTCCCCTCCCTCCCTCCTCCCTCTCCCTTTCTCTCATTTTTCCTTAAACATTTTCACTTATTTCCAATTTTCTAATTCCAAGTTCAATATTGCTAAGTACCCAAAGCTGCACCCAGACGAACAAAGTCTAAAAAGGAGTTTAACAATTTCATCATTGGGCTTTGAATACAAACCGACATTACCCCCAGTCCCTCTGGAGACTGAAAGCTTGTTGAACAAAAACATAATTTGGGCAGCACCGGTGCACAACTCCTTCCTTTCTCTTGTTCATTTTGCTCCAGAGAAGGATCTTGGGGAAACAGGTATAACCCTGTGTCAGTATACATTTGAATGGACAAGATTGAAGGCCACATATCAGAGGCAATGGCTCCCTTTTGTACCTTGATGCCTGACAACAGGATTTTTTTTTTTAACCAAGACCAAGCACCATGTGTGGACAAAATTGTTTGCCACCCGAGGAAACCTCACTTCATCTCAATATGTGCTGAGAGCCAGGCGATATTGTTACAGCATCCTTGATGGAATCATACAATATAGGCCAATATTCACATGGCATTTGTGAGATACTTTTGAACACCACTCGGCCTTTCATTAGACTTTATCCAGAAGCAGCATTTTCAATTACAAATAAAAACTTTCTCCGCCTCTTCCCACTTTAGCTCAAGTACAGAAGGCCCCTATTTAAAATGCAGCTCCGGAGCAGCCACCAGGCCGCCTGTTCAGCTGCCAGTAGCTTTTGTGTACAAAGATGTTAATTGGTCCTAATCCCCTCCTAGAAGCTGTTTTGGTAGCCTGACCTGGCACCCTGAAGAAGGACACCTTGGTGTGAAAGACTAAAGGGTCCATTGAGGAGGGAGTGAAAGGCAGCCTGAGCATTCCAACACATTTTAATTTCAGGAATTAGAAAGGGGGGAGGAACGGCGTCATCACTAGAATCCTGAGGAAATCTTACAGGGCTCTAGCAACAGTGAAGCAAGTCTTGCAAACATCCCAGCTACACACACATATGAACACACACACATATGAGTGTGCACTCACATGAGCACACACAGGAACACACACACACAGAACCAGGCCTCAGAGAGAAATTCAATTTCTCAAATACTCCATTTTGGTTGTTTCGACTTTACGAGCTGGTTTTCAGTAACCAAGATTAAGGACTGACAAGTTGAGGAATTTGTCTCTTCCCTTTCTGATTCAACAGAAAATTATCCAGAGCTGGGAGGTGAGAGAAGAGTGTATGTGTGTGTGTTGGGGGGGAGGCGGTGTAATATTCCCTCTTTTTTTTCTCTCCCCCGACCTGGCAAACAATGTAGGTGGAGCCAATCTACTGTTTTGTTTGGCCAGAAGTACAGCATTGGCCTTCAAAGCTGGGTTTTTATTTTTTATTAGAAGCTACAGCATCCAGTAAATGAAAAAGAGGAAGAAGAGGAGGAGGAGGAGAAAGAAAAAGCTGTTATTACAAGCAAACTTATAATACATTGCACAGTGTCAAATATAAACACTCTTCCCTTAACACACTGTAAAATGCTATCTGTACAGAATTCCATTGTGCAGAGTATACATTTACACCCTGGGTGGCAAATTATGCTAATGAAATGCAGGGTCCTCAACTGTGGGGTTTGGAATTTTTTGACATAGTTCACAGATCAACTTTGTTAGGTCAAAGAAGTTTGCCTCCCACAGTCTAAGAGTAGAAAGATACAAAATATATGGGTTACGATCACACCAAATGCCAAGCTTTCAACCATGACAGCTCATATTTTCATCTCGACACTGATTCTTAGGAAGCATTTGTCCCCCTCTGCCATTAACACAACCATCCCAGACAAGGGCAAAATAGTCAAAGGGGAGCCTTTTGTGAGAACATATGAAGGGTACTTCACAAAGGAGACTGTGTGACTCGACGGAAAGAATGATGGATTTGGGATTAGATGACCTGGATTCAAAATCCAGCCTTGTCACTTACTACAAGTACAACTCTAGGGAAGTCACTTAACTTTTGAGTTTCTGCCTCTAGAAAATAAGGGAGCTGGGGTGGGGCAAGGCCAAGATGGTAGAGTAAAGGCAGAGACTCACTTGAGCTCTCCCAAATTCCCCTCCAAACAAAGTTAAAATAATGCCTCAAAATCAATTCTCAAGTGGCAGAACTAACAAAAGGATGGAGTAAAACAATTTTCCAAGCTCTAGGCTCTCTAGAGTTTGGAAAATTGTTTTGCTCCATCCAGGGGTGGGAAACCTGTGGCCACATGTGGCCCTCTAGGGCCTTAACTGCAGCCCTTTGACTGAATCTAAACTTCACAGAAGAAATCCCCTTAATAAAAGGATTTGTTCCATAAAACTTGGATGCAGTCCAAAGGCTGCACCCAAGGACCTAGAAAGGCACATATGACCTCAAGGCCACAGGTTCCCCACCCCCGGAGAAGGTCAACAGGAAAGGTCCAACTCACTGAGGTGAGAGTGAAGCACAGTCTAGCAAAGGCTGAGCCAGAGCAGGACCTGCCCCAGCAAGGCAAGAACAGGCTTTGAGAGTGACTGAATCAGAGGCTTCTACTTCCTGAGCTCTTAGCTCATAGACAGTAAGGAAATCAGACAACTGGTCAGAAGGAGATTACCAGGGACCCTTTGCTGGCACCAGGTGCAAGACTCTGTTGCATTGCCCATACATGGTTCCAGGTCATGGTGCCAGGGTAAAGAGGAGCACTAGCAAGAGCAGGGACCCTGATCATAGTTCCAGGGTAGAAAAGAGTTCTTGAGGCAGCCAGGTGGCACAGTGGATAGAGCACTGGCCCTGGAGTCAGGAGGACTTGAGTTCAAATCTGATCTCAAACCAGACACTTGACACTTACTAGCTGTATGACCTTGGGCAAGTCATTTAACTCCAATTGCCTTGCCCCCCCCCCAAAAAAAGTGCTTGTGGTCCCTCACAGACCAGAGCACAGGCCAGGAAAGCTGTGACTACACCTCTTCTTAGGTCATATCACCTTGGAAGAACTGAGAAACTTATAGAGCCCCAGAACTAGCTCTGAAAACAGCAGCATAAAAAACCTGTAGCTTGAGACAGTGCCCCCTGCACCCAAGGAGCAGAGCCCAACTTTAACACAAAATGAAAAATCAAGAAATAAGTTTGAAAACTAAGCAAACAACAAATAAAGAACCTGAGCATAGTAAGTTACTATAGTGATAGGGAAGATCAAAATGCAAGCTCAGAAGAAGACAACAATGTCAAAACAACTACATACAAAGCTTCAAAAAAAATGTGAATTGGCCTCAGTCCCAAAAGAATTTCTGGAAGAGCTCAAAAAAATACTTTAAAAATCAAATAGAAGAGGTAGAAGGAAAATTAGGGAAAGAAATGATGCAAGAAAAAGTCAACAGCTTGGTAAAGGAGGCACAAAAATTACTAAAGAAAATAAAATCTTAAAAATCAGAATTGTTTTTTGAAAATAAGGGAGTTGGGGGTGGGGCAAGGCCAAGGCAGTAGAGTAAAGGCAAAGACTCACTTGAGCTCTCCCAAATTCCCCTCCAAACAAAGTTAAAATAATGCCATAAAATCAATTCTGAAGTGACAGAACTAACAAAAGGATAGAGTAAAACAATTGACTAAATGGAAAAAGAGGTACAAAAGCTCACTGAAGAAAATAATTCTTTAAAAAATTAAAATTGTGAGCACGTGGAAGCAAATGACTCCATGAGGTATCCTCAAACAATAAAACAAAACCAAAAGAACGAAAAAATAAAAGAAAATGGGAAATACATCATTAGAAAAACAATTGACCTGGAAAATACATTGAGGAGAGATAATTTAAGAATTATTGGACTACCTGAAAGCTATGATCAAAAAAAGAGTCTAAATATCATATTTCAAAAAATTATCAAGGAAAACTGTCCTACTATCCTAGAATCAGAGGGTAAAATAAAAATGGAAATAATTCATCAATCACCTCCTGAAAGAGATACCAAAATGAAAACTCCTCAGAATACTATAGCCAAATTCCAGAGCTCCCAGGTCAAGGAAAAAATATTGCAAGCACCAGAAGAAAACAATTCAAATATGTTGGAGCCACAGTCAGGATAATACAAGATTTAGCAGCTTCTACATTGAAGAATCAGAGGGCTTGGATTATGATATTGTGGAGGGCAAAGAAGCTAGGATTGCAACCAAGAATCACTTGCCCAGAAAAACTGAGTATAATCCTTTAGGGGGGAAGTGGATATTTAATGAAATAGAGAACTTTCAAGCATAAAAAGACCAGAGTGGAATAGAAAATTTGGCTTTGAAATACAAGACTCAAGAGAAGCATAAAAAGGTAAATAGGAATGAGAAATCATAAGGGATTCAATAAGATTCAGTGTATATTTCTACATGGGAAGATAATACTGGAAATTCCTAAGAACTTTATTATTATTAGAGCAGGTAGAAGGAATATACATAGAGGGCACAGGTGTGAGTTGGCTATGATGGGATGATATTAAAAAAATAAAATTAAGGGGTAAGAAAGAAGAATACCAGGGAGAAGGGGGAAGGGGGAAGGGGTAGGTAGAGTGGGGTAAATTATCTCACATAAAAGAGGCATGAAAAAGCTTTTACAGTGGAGGGGAAGCCAGCGAGGGTAATGCTTGAACCTTACTCTCATTAGAATTGGCTCAAAAAGGAAAAAAAAACATACACACTCAGTTGAGTATAGAAATCTATTTTACCCTATAGGGAAGTAGGAGGGGAGGAGGATAAGAGAAGGGTAGGTGCTGATGGAAGAGAGAGGGATCAGGGGAAGTAGTAGAGAGAAGAAAATCACTTTTCAGGAGTGAAAGGAGAGAGAAGAGGATAAACGGGGGGAAAGTATGATGGAGAGAAATACAAGTTAGTAATCATAATTATGAATGTGAGTGGGATGAACTTACCCATAAAACAGATGTGGATAACAGAGTGGATTAAAAACCAGAATCCTACAGCATGTCATTTACAAGAAATACACTTGAAACAGAGAAACATACACAGAGTAAAGGCAAGGGACTGGAGCAGAATCTATTATGCTTCAGCTGAAGTTAAAAAAAAACAGGGATAGCAATCATGATCTCAGACAAAGCAAAAGCAAAAATAGATCTAATTAAGCAGGGAAACTACATTTTGCTAAAAGATACCATAGACAATGACGTAACATAAATACTAAACATATATACCAAATGGCATAGCATTCAAATTACATTAAATTTTAAAAAGTTTTGAAGGGGCAGCTAGGTGGAACAGTGAATAGAGCACTGGCTCTGGAGTCAGGAGTACCTGAGTTCAAATCTGGTCTCAGACACTTGACATTTACTAGCTGTTTGACCCTGGGCAAGTCACTTAACCCTGCTTGCCTTGCCCTCAAAAAAAAAAGTTTTGCATGAACAAAACCAATGAAGCCAAGATGAAAAAGAAAACAGAAAACTGGGGAGGAGCTATTTTACAGCAAGTTTCTCTGATAAAGACCTCATTTCTCAAATATATAGAGAACTGAGTCAAATTTATAAGAATACAAGTCATTCCCCAATTGATAAATGGTTAAAGGAGATGAACAGGCAGTTTTCAGATGAAGAAATCAAAACTATCTATAGTCATGAAAAAAAACGACTCTAAATCACTACTGATTAGAGAAATACAAATTAAACATCTCAGGTAGCACCTCAAACCTATCAGATTGGCTAATATGACAGAAAAGGAAAATATGAATATGGGAGGGGATGTGGGAAAATTGGAACACTAATGCACTGTTGGTGAAGTTGTGAACTGATCCAACCATTCTGGAGAGCAATTTGGAACTATGTCCAAATGGCTATAAAACTGTACATACCCGATGACTTAGCAATACGACTGCTAGGTCTGTACCCTAAAGAAATTAAAGAAAAATGAAAAGGACCTATTCATACAAAAATATTTCTAGCAGTTCTTTTTGTATTGGCAAAAAATTGGAAATTGAGGGGATGTCCATCAATTGGGGAATGGCTGAACAAGTTGTGGTATGTGATTGTGATGGAATACTTTGTTCTGTGAGAATTGATGAGCAGATTGCTTTCAGAAAAACCTGGACATTCATGAACTGATACAAAGTTAAGTGAGCAGAAACAAGAGAATATTGTACACGATAACAGCAATGGTATACAATGATCAAGTATGAATGACTTGGCTATTCTCTGCAATACAATTATCCAAGACGATTCTGAAGGACTTAGGATGAAAAATACTATCCACACTTCCAGAGAAAGAACCAATGGAATCTGAATACAGATTGAAGCATACTTTTTTTAAAACTTTCTTTATTTTTCTTGTTTTGTTTTTTGGTCTGGGCTTTCTTTCTCAATATGACTAATATGGAAATATGTTTTGCATGACTGAACAGGTAAAACCTATATTAAATTTCTTACCTTCTCAATAGCAGGAAAGGCCAGGGATGGAGGGAGAGAATTTGGAACCCAAATTCTTTTTTAAAAAGAATGTTAAAATTATTTTACATGTAATTAGAAAAAATAATTTTTAAAAGGAAGAAAAGAGAGTTGGATTTTATGACTTCTGAGGTCCATCCCAACTATATCTATGATCCTATGAGTCCACATAAAGTACAATGGAAAAGTCCAGAGCAAATTTCTGGAAATATAAAGAGATCCAGGGGTTTCTGCTGTGTTAGTGGTTGTTCTTAAAGCAGGGAATGGTGTCTCTAATGTTCTTACTAAGGAGTGTTTGAAATTCTGAGAGATTTTAGAGGGCAGGTAGGTGGTGCAATGGCTAGAGCCTTGGGTCTAGAGTCAGGAAGACCTGAATTCAAATTTATCATCAGATGCTCACTAGCTATGTGATTCTGGGCAAGTCATTTAAAAAAAACTCCTATGTTTGCCTCAGTTTCCCCAACTGTAAAATGAGGGTAGTAATAATACCTATCTCCCAGGGCTGTTATGAGAATCAAATGAGATAATTTGTGCCTGGTACATAGTAGGCACTATATAAATGTTAGCTAATATTATTAATATTTTTATTACTTAATATTATATTATGATATAATTAATATTATTATTAATAGTAGCTAACATTTATATAATGCCTACTATGTGCTGGGTACATATTGTCTCATTCGATTCTTACAACAACCCTGGTAGATGGGTACTATTACTACCTCCACTTTAAAGATGGGGAAACTGAAGCAAATGTTAGCCATTATTAGCTACCATTTACCCTAGGGCAGTTAGGTTGCACAGGTTAGAGCATTAAGCCTGAAGTCAGGAAGACCTAAATTCAAATCTGGTCTCACATACTTACTAGCTGTGTGACCCTGGACAAGTCACTTAACCCCGTCAACTTCAGTTTCCTCATCTGTAAAATGGAGCTGGAGAAGGAAATGGTAAAACACTCCAGAGGCAAGAAAACCCCAAACAGGGTCACAAAGAATCAGGCATAAGTAAAATGACTGAACAACAGCAACAAATGGTTTACCCTGGGAAATAATGCTCTTCCGTAATTGTGTAGACTATCACTCAAACAGTTTGGGCAACTTAGATAATATAGACAAGAGTCAAACAAAAAATAGCTACATTGTTGTAACATTTCAACCTTCCTCCCCTCAACACACACACACACAGACACACAGACACACAGACACACACACACACACACACCCCAATTAAAACTATGACTATCACTAACTACACTTGGAAATTAGATATTCTACTTTCAGAATGAACATCAATCTTACAATCATAACACAGACATGAATGGTGATACTCAAAGAATTCCTTTGATGTTTAAATATATAGCATTGATGAAGTCACCGTACATCTTTATTTATTTTTATATTTTAAAATACACTGCATCAGTACTCTTTTTCACTAGTCATTTCCCTTAAACTACTGTCCATTGATCCCACCCTTATAATAATAATAATCATAATTTCACCAAGTCAAACAACATGGTAATCACATCTAACAGCATATGCCTTATTCCATATCCATAATCGCTCATTGATTGCTCTCCTAAGAGTGAGGAGGTACATTTCATTAATAGTCATCCAGGGGCAAGATTGGCCATCCTAATTAATCAGGGTCCCACTGCTATTACAATTGGTTTCATTGATACTGTTGCTGTGGCTGTATCTATTACTCCCCTGCTTCTACCTGTTTTGCTCCCTGTCAGTTCATATAAATCCTTCTATGTTTCTCTGATTTCTACAGTTCAATAATATTCTATCATATTAGCTTACCTCAATTCGTTCAGCCATTGCCCAATAAATGGACACCCACTTTGTTTCTAGTTTTGTTTTTTTTTGCCACAGAAAGTGCTGCTATGAGTATTTCAGAATACATCATGCCTTTCTTTCTGTCTTTGTTCTCTTTGGCATATGTTCTCTTTTGGCCCATGAGTGAGATCTCTAGGTCAAAGAATGCAAACAGCTCAGTGACTTTTCTCTTATAATTTTGTCTCATAGTTTTCCAGAATGACTAGACTCCTTTTTTCTTATGTCCTTTCAAGAATATATAATCTAGGTTATGAGTCTGATAGAAATTGCTTGAATGTGACATTTAAAGACAAATTTATTCATGCTTAGAACTGCCTTGTACATAATAAAGCCTTATTTTAGGTCCTTTGATAAGCAAAAAAAAAAAAAAATGGCTGCCGACAGACAAGAAGATAAATTGTCCTACGGAGAATGGAATTGACGTCCGTCTCAGCCATGAAAAAAAATTCAATTTTCCTTTAAATTCCATTTGCAAATTGTTTCTGTCGTAGGTATAACTTAAATTTCATTTCATCCGCCTCCTGGTTCCCCTAACTTACTTCAGGTCACTGCTAAAAATCTCACCTTCTGCAAACAGCCTTTTCCAGTGCCTTAGTGCTAATGCCTTCACTCTGGTGATTATCTCCATTTTATCCCATCTATATCTTGTTTGTAGGTAGCCATTGTCTTCCCCCTTAGAATGTGAGCTCCCTGGGGGCAGGTGCTGCTTTTTGTCTTCCTTTATATCCCTACCACTTAATACAGTACCTGGCACATAGTAGACACATAATGAATTGTTGTTGACTCCACTAATAGACAGATAGATGGTAGAGTGGATCTAGTGTTACATTTAAAATTGGAAGACAGAAGTTTGAGGCCTGCCTCAGATACTTACCAGCTATGTGACTTTTGGTAAGTCACTTAACCTTTTCAGCATCAGCTTCTTCATCTCTAAAATGAGGGCAATAATAGCATGTAGCTCACAGGGTTTTGTGAGAACCAGATATGATAATAGATATAAATCACTTTATAAACCTAAAATCTCTATGTAAATGTTAGCTATTATTGTTATTAAATTATTCAAACATAAACATTTTTATTTAAATCTAAGAACTATACCAGGTCTTTAGGTAGAAAGTCCCTGCAGAGATAGTAGTTTAAAGGCCTGGCTTTAATTTTATCTCCAATGAATCACAAATCCCTTGGGTTACAAAAATTGAGAGGGACAAGAACACAGATGTTAGGATAGCCATATCATTTCATGAAGTACAATAAGAAACCTTCCTTTGGTTCAGAACTTGAAGCTGATTTTCAATGCACATAGTAAGAATTCCAAAGTCTCGAAGATAATTTAGGCAGCTGGGGAAGGTACAGTCTCCATTGACTCTACCTTCCCCAGCTGCCTAAAATATCTGAAGTAATGGTGGAAACAAGCAACTTAACAGAGACAAGGCCAACTATTCCTCTCAAGGTCTAGTTTATGCTGAAGAAGGCTGAAGTTTCACCAACCCTCCAAAAGTCAAAAGGTTTCTTGATCTTTCCAAATCCCTTTAAAAGTATTTCAAGGAGGGGCAGCTAGGTGGCACAGTGGATAGAGCACTGGCCCTGAAGTCAGGAGGACCTGAGTTCAAATCCAACCTCAGACAAAATACTTGACGCTTACTAGCTGTGTGACCCTGGGCAAGTCACTTAACCCCAACTGCCTAAGCAAAAAAAAAAAAAAAAAAAAAGTATTTCAAGGTAAAGTTTTGTGTGGAAGCACTTGTGATCAAATCAGATGTAGAAAATCAAAGCAAACCATGAGCTTTTGTGGGGCTTTGCCTCCACTCAGAACTAGCCTCAGTCTCTGTCTAGTCCATACAGCCCCGTTCCTGCAAGTGTAGACACCATTCCAAGCTCATTAAGAAGGGATTACCTCTGAAGTAGAAGGTTGAGAGAATCTCTGTGCTTTCTGCCCTTGTTCCCCAGAACTCCTAGATCTTGTAGGCTTCTCACAACAAATGACAGAGAATATCGCCCTCACAGTTTTCAGATTGTAGAAGATGATAAAAAATGAAGATGACAGATGTTAAAGGCATCGTGGAAAGACAAGTACGCTGATACACCATTGGTGGAATTGTGAGTTGGTCTAACCACTCTCGAAGTAATTTGGAACTTTATCCAAAACATTACTAAACCGTATGCACCCTTTGACTTGGCCATATCACTATTAGGCATATACCCCCAAGGAGGTCAAAAACAGAGGCAAAAGACTCATATATACAAAAATAATTGTAGTAGCACTTTTTGTCTGGTCCTCATTATCTCTCACCTAAACTATTCTCCAAGCCACTCTAAACACAGATGCCAAAATAATCTTTCTAATGCATAAATTATGCTCATAAAATTTTAATGGCTTCCTATAAGATAAAATACAAACATTCTGGCATCCTAATCTCCAAACCCAATATTCTTCCCATTATACCAAGCTGTCTCTCAGGAGGGGTGTCACAGATACCAGAGAAGGAGGGCAACATAAACCATGTATCTATACCTTCCAAGAGTCAATATTCAGAGCATTACCAGTGAATTGTATTCAAAATATATCGATAAAGGAATCTGAGTGGGAATGAGGTTTCTTGGAGTTCAATGTGATTGAAAAGTGTTACCTACGAGAGAAGTAGAAGAATGAAAAATCCATGAAGATCTATATTTTTCAATGGCAGCTTTTCCCTAGGAGTGTATATCAGATTTGTGTTCTAATATGTTTCTCACACACTCAAAAATGTACATGCAAGATTGCTCTATAAAGCAGGGACTCTGCTTTGGTAACCTTTGTATCTCTTTCAGCCCCTATTGATGGTGTTCATCAGGTACCTATTAAATGTTGGTTTAATTCAATTATTGAATTTATCAAATTATGTACTGAACTTTGACCCAATCAATTTTATGTGGCTGCAACCACCTATCTTAAAGACATCCAGGATGGGTCTAGGAGATCCAGACTTTGTTTCAAAAACAATAACCCATGTTGCCCAGTTCTCTACCTAGGGTTCAAAGATCACACTGTTGTAAAGTTGTAGAGGGAAGCCCCCTGGTGGTTTACACAAGGGGAACCTTTATCCTGAAATTAAAATAATAATGATAACAATAATAGTAGTAGGTCACATTTATATGCAACTTTAAAGTTCACTTTAATCACAATAATCCCATGAGGTAGGTTACTACCTCCCTGAGCTCTTTAGAATAGCTCTGCAATGTCAGAGGGGGAATATTTCACCATGTGGGCCCTGGGAGCAGGGTAGAGAGAATGATCACAAAGGTGGTTGGTTTTCCCAAGGTGATACTCTTCTGTGGTGCAGTGGAAAGAATGCTAGATTTGGAATCAAGAGACCTAGTTTCAAAGCCTGATTCTAGACATGGAGTCAGAAGAAATCAAGAGACCTAGGTTCA
>NW_020948983.1:3181250-3213156 GCF_900497805.2 Vombatus ursinus | reverse complement strand
CCTGATTCTAGACATGGAGTCAGAAGAAATCAAGAGACCTAGGTTCAAATCCTGATTCTAGACATGGAGCCAGAAGACATAGATTCAAGTACCTGCCCTGCCACTAGAACCTATGTGACCTTAGGCCAAGTTACTTCCCCTTTCTTGGTCCATTTCCTTATCTGTGAAATGAAGGGATTGGAGCAGGTAATGTCCCAGGGCCCATCCAGCTCAAAATCCTACTATACCATAAGGAGGAGACTGGAGAAGGAAACTGGAAAGAGGAACTTTGAAGCCCTTAAAACATCATATAAATGCCAGCTATGTCTACATCTTCTCCTATGCCTACTCCTACTACATGTACTATCCACTATGGGATGCGGAGCCTGCGGCCTCAAGGCCACATGTGGGTCCTTGGGTGCAACCTTTTGACTGAGTCCAAGTTTTACAGAACAAATCCTTTTATTAAGGGGATTTGTTTTGTGAAGTTTGGATTCAGTCAAAGGGCTGCACTTGAGGACCTAGAGGGCCACATGTGGCCTCAAGGATGCAGTTTCCCCACCTATATTATACTCCTACTGCTACTAGCAATGAAGAAACTCAGGCCCAATGAAATAAAATGGTAACTTAAGACGAGAAGAATCAGAATCAGGATTTGAACCTAGGTCCTTTGATTTCAAATCTAGCATTTTTTCAACTACACCACAGAAGAGTATCACTCTGGGAAAACCACCTTTTTGATCATTCTGTCTGCCCTACTGATGAATTAGGTTTTAAAATTGTTTTATAAAGTAGAATGATTCATTAAGGAAGAAAGTAGAATCACAACTGACCAAGACAAAACAAGTAGCTTTTTTCACTCTTTCCACTGACCTATAATAATAATGCTAATATTTATATAGTGCTTACTATGCACTGGGCACTGTGCTAAGTATTTTATAATTATTGTTTCATATGATCCTCACAACAACCCTGCAAGGTAGGTGCTATTATTAGTGGTCTCATTTTATATATGAGGAAATTGAGGCAAACAGAGGTTAGGTGACTTGCCCAGGGTCACACCACTAGTAAGTATTTGAGGCTAGATTTTAACTCAGATCTTCCTGACTCCAGGCTGAACTCTCTATCTACTACACCAGGGTCCATGAATAAATTTCAGGGGAAATCCATGATCTTGGGTGGGGAAAGATATTATGTCTATATTTTCATTAACCTCAAACTGAAACTTAGCATTTCCTCCAATTATTTAAGAAACATTATTCTGAATCCTAGGTCCCTAGGATTCACCAGACTGCCAAAGGGTTCCTTGACAAGAAAAAGGCTAAGAACTCCTGAGCTAGAGGCTGATAGGTGGCATAGTGGATAGAGAGTTCAAACGGGAAAGACCAGAGCTCACATTCTACTTCAGACCATGTGACCCTGACAATTTACTTATCCTCTCCAAGCTTAGGTCACCCCATCTATAAAATGAAGTGGTTGGTCTCTTCTGACCCTAAATCCATTGTCCTATGAAGTGTAACAAGTTTCAGATTTGCTCAAATGTTTCTTTAGCCATAATTAACTTCACAGACTCCCTGGTGACTAACATCACTGTAAATCAGGAAATGTAATAGAAAGAATATGTGATTTTTCTTGGAGGCACTTATTTGTTCAGTAGCATTTTGATTTGGAGGGTTTATGGGTATGTTAATGAGTAGTGATAGAAATAGGTAAACTCCTTGAGGGCAAAAACTATTTTTTGCCTCTTTTTGTATCTCCAGTGCTTAGCATAGTGCCTGGCATGTAGTAAGTGCTTTAAAAAATGTTTATTGATTGAAAAGATATACAGAAGAAAATGAAGTTCAGAAGGATCACACAAAGCACTTTTATTTCTACCATGTTAAATTTAATAAACCATTTTAATACCGTACATAAAAAGAAGTTGATGGTTTCATGTGCAATCTTCTTTTTGTTCTTTGTATACTGAGTTTATGTTTGTTGATGATTACCATCATATTGTCAATTTTTTTTTTAAAAAGCAAGACAAAGAATAAAAAAGAAGGAAAGAATATAGGAGTAACAGTAAGAAAATCCAGACTCTAATTCAGATGCTGCCTCTACTCTGTCACCTCAAGCCAAGGGGTCACCACCCAGATAATGATAATCTGCTGGTAGTTCTTGAAGGATTCATTGAGGGTTCTTGAGGTCAGGAGCCAACATTGGGACCTCTCCTCTGGTTACCAGGACACTCAAAAAGGAGGAGAGGAAGGCACCACTTTCCCTGCTCCATTTAGGAGTTTGCTAATCCTACACATACACACACACACACACACACACACACACACACACACACACACACACACACACACACACACACACCACACACCCTTCAGACTTCCTGAACATAAAAAGTAGAATATTCCTACCAAAAAGAAAGGTTAGGGGTCACAGCTTTATTCAAACAATTAATCTTTTGGAACCTCAGTGTCCTCATCTGTAAAGTGACAGTAATGACATTTGCAGGACCTCCCTCACAGGGTTGCTATGAAAAGCAAATACAGAGACATGAATGTCCTTCACAGACTGAAAAACTGTCAATGAAATGCATCGTTATTACCCATAGACACGGTTCCAGATTGTTATTTCTAAGCCATGATTGTGGCTTAATAGGGATTTAGGCCTCCAAGTGAATGGGTATCATCACTCTGATTTTTAGCTCTCCCTTTTGCCTTCCCTTCCCAACACCTCTCTTCTACTTCTGAGGTAGCTAAAATTGGTATTTGACTAAAAAACTTCGGTAGCTTCCTTTCTGGTTTGGTTTGACTTGACAGGGAAATTGAGAGAGACATGTCTCCAAAGAAAATCAGGGATAGAACAACATGAATGAAATGCCCTGGTTATACCTGAATCTCCCCTTGTGTGGGTCTTATTTCTTTACTTCTATGTTCTCGCCACATAAGAGGGGTGTCTGCATTCCTCATTTGCTGTTCATTAGAAATTACCTGGAAATACATGGCCCATCTCTACTACTCACATTTATAGAGTACTTTATGGTTATAGGGCACTTTTACATGCATTAGCCTATTTGATTCTCCCAACAGCAAGTAGATAGAGCAAATATTATTATCATCCTTTTATAAATGAGGAAACTGAGAGTCTAAAGATCAGGGACTCGTTTTGGTCACATAGCTGGTAAATGGCCACACTAGGTGGTACTCAATCACAGGGTAATGTCCTTGCCATTTCACTGATTATCTCTTGCCTCTGAGAGAGGGAAAGAGGAATTCTTAAAGAATAAGGTAAGATCCAAAATGAGTCAGGGTTACTAAAAGTCAAAATCCAGAGAATCTGAACCTGAATTCCAGCTGTAACACTTACTGTGTGCTCTCGGGGTACCTCTTAACTTCTCTTGTCTTCAGTTCCTCAACTATAGAATTAGCAGGTTGGACAGATGTCCTTGTGAGGTCCCTCCCAGATCCAAATCTCTAATCTCATGATCTTAGCATACTATCATTGCCAAACAGTTTCTATTGGGGTTATCTTCCCTGAAAATGCTTAAGCATGCGGGAGTACCGTGGTGTTAACAGAATGAAATTAGAATGCAGAGGTCGAGACGCATTGAACTTGGTAGGAACAAGAGAAAGGACACACAAGGAAGGCCCTGCGTGCCATCACACAGCACAATGTACTCACCATAATACCTATGCAGGCACCCAAGAAGAGACAGCCCCAATGCCTCTGATGACAATGGTTCTGCATGTGGCTGAATGAGTCAGATTGCAATTATGCAGCGGCCCAGGTAGATGAGTATATGTTACCTGGGAAGGAGGGACTATGCGACTGTTCTGTGTGCATTCATTCAGTGGGAGCATTTCTTCCATGTTCAATGCCATCCATTTTCAGTCTTAGGAGGTCTGCCTATTACTAAACCTCAAGGCACTTTAGAGGTGATTGATGGTTACATATAATGTAGGAACAGTTTGATAGGTTTTGAGAGACTGCCAGCAGTTGGGGGAAAATAGTAATACTTGAGGTGAAATGAGAGATAGTAATTTGAAAAATGCCTCCTACCTTTATGAACTTTCCAAGGACCAAATAATGGAAAAAGCTGAAAAGAGTTGAATGCCCTAGAGGTTTGGGTTTCAAACTAGTTTTCTTCTGGAATTCAGTTCGATTCAGCGGTGCGTTTTTTGAACACCTACTATTTAAATGCAAGGCACTTGTGTAGGGGCAGGAAGGGAAGAAGGAGAGGTGCTTTAGCAAAGGAAGAAGACCCGCTTTTTGCCTCATGTGAGCTTAGTCAGTAGGGGAAATAAGATTAGGATACAAATAACAAGGTTGGCTATGACAAGTACCATAAGAAAAATACAAATCAAGTCCCACAAGATCACAGAAGAGAGGACTCTATTTAGCTTGTGGGATCTGGGAAGGGCATCTTGGAAAAGGTGGCATTTGAGTTGGGTCTCAAAAGATGGGAAGTATTTCAATAGGCAGAAATTGCCATGAGAGTGATTAAGTTCAGGGTGCATTGTATATAACTAAAATTAGAGTGAGAATACTAGGACTTTTTGCCAAGAAACTGAAATTCAGAGGATACTGATAGAACATGCATTCTTTCAGTAGGTAGGAGCAGTTGAACTTAGTACCTAAAAATTAGTTACAATTGGAAACTACCTAGTGAGGGTTCCTGGCCCAAAGTATAAATTTCCTGCTTTTCTCTCCCACTCAGCTAAGGGTGATATTTATTCTGGCCCTCAGAATGCTACCCTGTTCAGGTAAAATTTAGTAGCCCCCTTTGATTTGAGAGTACCTACAGAGTAATAATGGTAAATAATTCAGGGCTGTGCTGGAGCCAGCTCCAACCAACTTGGGACAGGTGATTGCTAAACTTTCAGTGTGAGCCTCACCTCAGAAATTGGTAAACACTACAAATGAACGCTTAATTTATTGTTTTCTTGAAATCTTGGCTTAAGAGAGTGATGAAGAAAATGTTCAAAATGCAAATTAAATGTAAAAGTGTATCGAGTAGTTTCCACCCCCCTCCCCCGGAAACCCTATTGCTAAATATCCACCAGCACATCCTGGCTGGGAAAAGAGATTGAGACCAGATTGTGGATGATTAAAATGCCAGGTTGAGGAGTCTGGGCTTTTTCTTACAGACAATGTATATTATATTATAATATTAACATAATTACATATGCTAATATACAATATATTACATGGATATATTGTGGATACTTAGGCCACATTCATATATATATACATATACATATACATACATACATACATACATACATACATACATACATATATATATATACATTTTGGTTGGGGGGAGGCAATTGGGGTTGAGTGACTTGCCCAAAGTAAAACAGCTGGCAAGTGTCTGAGGTCAGATTTGAACTCAGGTCTCCCTGACTCCACAGCTAGCACTCTATCCACTATGCCACCTAACTGCCACCCTTTTTTTGTTTTGGGTTATTTTTTTTTGCAATAATATACTTTATATATTTTCTTATAGAATAATATATCATTATATATTAACATTGTGTTAACATATTAATTTAATTATATTACTATATTATATAATATTTGTTATGTTATTAATATTAATTTATATGTTCCTTTTAGCAATATATATCAAACTTTTTTGGGCAAGAAATCAATAGGACTGGAAATTGGATCCAGATTCTTTTTTTAACTATTTCCAATAATAATAATACCTAACACATATTTTAAGGTTTATATTTTGAGGTTGTCCCAATTATGGAAGGCAAGTAGATGGGTAGCAAGTTGAGATAGGTGGCTATCTATCTATCTATCTATCTATCTATATACATTATATAATTTAGATATATCAAGGAAAAAGGTGGCTCAAACAAGGAATAAGATCATTGTTCTGAATGCATGTGACAATAACTACTGACTGAAGAGAGAAGGCAGACCTGCTCAAGTCTCATTTTGCTTCTGCTTTCTCTGCCAAGGAGAATGGACTTCAGGCTTGAAAGGACAGAAGAGCAATGTAATAGTGGAGAGAATGCCAGATTTGGACTAGGAGAACTTAGCTTTGAATCTGTCAGGCAGTCTACCTCATTCAGTACCTACTAAGTGCCAGACACTGTGCTAAGCCCTAGGATACAAAGAAAGGCAAAAAACCAAACCAAACCAAACCAAACCAAACAAAACCACTGTCCCTGCCTTCAAGGAACTTACATTATAATGGGAGAGATAACATACAAATGACTAGGTAGAGGAAACATATTTGTTTTTGTTGTTTGTCCTTTGTTTTTTTCCAAAGAGGATCAATAACGTTATGGGTTGATGTCATGACTTGCTCATGAATTGAATTTAAGTGAGGCAAAGTTGTGCCAAGTCATCAGCCTCACTGTCCCAGAACCACTAAAGTCCAGTGGCAAGACAAAAATCAGGACAACTGGCAATGGCCCAGAATGCAGTGGATGACTTTTGCATCTTCCATGTCTGACCAAGCTCTAAGCACTTCATGGTACCTGCTTCATCCACCTTCATGGCCATTAGAACAAATTATTCTCATCCAACCATTTCACTAGAGAAAGTCTTCATATGCTTGGAATAGACATACCCATAACACGCTGATGAATTTGAGACCTCAACTTGGTTTAGTCCATCTGCCAAGATGGTTTTACCAAGGTGTAGCCACTGTGCATGCTACAGCTTCTTGGTGCCACGGGTGAGAGTTGGGTGAGAGGTGGACAACAAAGGTGGATTTTTCTTGTAACCAAGAAAAATTAAGCAAACACACCCAGTATAATGAACCCTTCTGACAATGTTTACAACATTTTGTCACATAGTAGTTTCTCACTTCTCTGCCATCAAAATCGAAACGTTTCATTTTTATTTTGTTTGTTTTCCAGGATTTGATAGTCATTTACTTAGAGTTCATTTTCCTCTTAGTGATCTTTTCATTTACATTGATGTAATCATGGTGTATGTTGTCCTTTTTGGTGCTGCTTATTTGATTGCATCAATTCGTAGAAATCTTCCCATGTTTCTCTGAATTCTTTATAGTTATTTCTCCATGCACAATAATATCCTGTTAAATTCATCTAATAGGGTTTTTAACTTGTTATTCAACTCCCCCCCCCAGCAATTTTGTGCAAAAAGAAAGCTCATTTCCTTAATTTGACAAAGTGGTTAAGCTGTAGGTGATTTTATAGAAAGATTTCAGCCAAATTTCCCCAAAGCATTTGATAAAGTCCTGTATATATTTGTTGTAAGCATGGGAGATGTGGGCTAGACAAAAAATATAATTGGAAAGATTCAGAACTGTCTAAATAGTTAAAAAGTAGTCACTGATGGCTCAGTGTTAACTCATATGGAGATCTTCACAGAAATAACCTGAAGATTTATGCTTGATACTTTGTTGTTTAATAATGTTATCACTAGGGGGCAGCTAGGTGGTGCAGTGGATAGAGCACCGTCCCTGAAGTCAGGAGGACCTAAGTCCAAATCCGGCCTCAGACCAAACACTTGACATGTACTAGCTGTGTGACCTTGGGCAAGTCACTTAACCCCAATTGCCTCACCAAAAAGAAAAAAAAAATAATAATGTTATCACTAGCTTGGATAACAGCATAGATTGCATGCTTATCCAATTTACAGATGATACAAAGAGATTTAAGAGGGATAGCTAATGTAGAGCCATGCTGGTTCTGTTTCACAACCAACTCTCCAGGGGAAAAAAGTGTACCCACAAGACACTTTTAAGTTTAATCTGCATTATGAACATTTTTTCCCATCGCTCTCTTAAATTTAGTCAATTAACAAAACAATCAATCAAGGCCTGATTTGTAATGTTTGGTATTTCTCAGGAATGGATGTAAAAGTGAAAATGTAACGATCCAGTTTGAGTTAGCTCCAGCACACCTATGAACTAATGCATTGAATGACTAAATCAGAATTCCAAATGACTTTGATAGATTAGAACATGGGCCTGAATGTGATAAGATGAACCTTGATGAGGATAAGTCTTAAACTTGGCTTCCAAAAATTGACTTCATATGTACAAAATGGGGAAGGCCTGGCTAAACAGTTGTTCCTATAAAAGGGGA
Source organism: Vombatus ursinus (assembly GCF_900497805.2). Lineage (NCBI taxonomy): Eukaryota > Metazoa > Chordata > Mammalia > Diprotodontia > Vombatidae > Vombatus > Vombatus ursinus. Next base: position 3,205,108 of record NW_020948983.1, on the reverse strand, counting down.
GATGGTGGTAGACTGAAGCTAAGTGGAGAAGCAGCAGATAGAGAGGTAGTCTCAGAGTGAAGAAAAGCTGAGTTCATGTGCTATCTCTGAAACACACTGACAATATGACTTTGACAAATCATTCAATTCCTCTGTGTCCTCAGCAACTCTCTAAGGCTATTTAACTTGCAACTTAGGTGCCCATCTGTACTTATAAAATGAGTTTCCTCACCAGGAGCACCCTAATGAAGTCACAGCTCTAGGTCCCCCTCCCCAACACTCACACACACACACACACACACACACACACACACACACACACACACCAAGAGATAACAGTAGTATATGGTATATGGCAGCCAGGAAATCTAGTACAATACTAGATTATATTGGTAGCACCAAAGGATAAGAAGGGGATGGGCCTCAGATATTCTAGAATACTGTGTTTAGCTCTAGGTACCATATTTTAGGAAAGACATGGATGAGATAAAGGGTCCAGAGGAGGTCAACTAGGGTTTTAAAGGGCCTAGAATCCACACCATGTGAGGTTCATTTGAGGTAACTGAGAAGGTTAACAGAGAGAGGAGATGATCTGGAGGGCATTGGGTAATCCCCAAGTATTTAAAGTGTATTTAAAGCATGAACAGAAAATTAGATTTGTTCTGTTTGGCCTACAGAACAAGAATAGGGACAAATGGGGCAGCTAGGTAGTGCAGTGAATAGAGCACCGGCCCTGGAGTCAGGAGGACCTGAGTTCAAAGGTGACCTCAGACACTTGACACTCACTAGCTGTGTGACCCTGGGCAAGTCACTTAACCCCATTGCCTAGCAAAAACACACACACACACAAAGAATAGGGACAATGGATGGAAGTTGTCAAGAGGCAGATTTAGACTTGATGCTAGGAAAACTTCTTACCAATTAGATCTATCCCAAAGTGAAATGGACAAATAGGTGGTATGGTGGATAGAGTATTGGACTAGGAGTCAGGAATATCTGAGTTCAAATCCTACCTCAGACAGTAACTGTGTAACTCTGAGCAAATAACTTCACACCATAGCCTCAGTTTCCTCATCTGTTAAATGGGGTAATAATAATACCTACTTCCCAGAGTTGTGAGGATGAAATGAGCTAATGCACTTTGAAGCCTTAAAGTGCTATATAAATGCAAGCTATTATCATCAGCATTAGCAGCACTGTCATCATGTTGGGGGGTAGTGGGCTTCTCCTTACCTGAAGTCTTTTAACAAAAGCTGGATTACCACTTGTCAGGTGTGTGGTAAAAGAGATCATTTTTCAGGTTCACATTGTATGACATGGTAACTGTGGTCCCTTCAAACTGTAAGTTATGAGATTTTATCATAATAGCCCGGGCAAAGATAATGAGTATATAGTGGGTATAGAAAGAGAGGAGGGATACAAGAGCCTTCATGGAAGCAGAAATCTTGTCAGCTCATTGAATGACAAAAGGGAGAGACAGGGATTAAACAGGGATTGAAAATATTTAAGCTTATGTTCCTGGGGTGGATGGTGGGGGGAGGTGGTGAGGAGAGAGTGATGAAGCCATCAATAGAAATAGACAAACTAGAACTGGAGGGAAGTGAAGATCAGGTATTAGGGGGAAGATAATGCTTTTAGGTTTGGGCCTGTGGAGTTTCAGGCCGCCCTGGTACCTTCAGGTACAAATATTCAACAGGGAGTTGGCAATCTATTGTTGTTTATTAGTAGTACGTATTTGTTGATCCAAGAAAATAAATTCACTTTCTATATAAACATTACAAAAATGTTCATGGAATTGGGACACCCAGAAGTTTTCCATTACCAGCAACTATTGGAGGGAAGAGAAAGGGACCATCACCAGTCTGTGGTGGGGAGCTGATCAGGAAAGCCATTGCTGTCACCATATAACATTTAGTTTGAACCAAGCTTAATCAAAAGAAAAAACAAGGTACAAAATAAATTCCCCTACCAACTCAAGATACAAGGAGACTTGCCTTCTCAACCTAAGGGTCTCCAGCTGAGGAAACAGACCTCTAGAGAAACTGTAAGATTTGACTATAATCCAATCAATGCAGCTGTCACAACATAGGCCCTTATGAATAAGGTCTTAAGATTTCTAAATGGATATTAATACAGTTGGCCTTCCCATTTCCTATAAACTATGTTTCAGATGCTAAGGTCTTATTGATACAACAATGCCTTAAAGGGATGGGAGGTGATGATTAATTATATTCTCAACCCTTCAGTCAGAGTTACTCTGGGGAAACTGAGGCTTTGCCCCAAGTGGCCAAAATATAAGGGATGCTGACAGCACTTCCCCTCCTTCATCTCTCTCCCATCCTATATCTTTAGCAGTGGTGGTCTCCTCAACAGAGACCTCTTGGTATCCCCAGATTTCTCCCCTAAAGGTGCCTTGAATCCCTGGTTCTCTTTCTCCTAAATAAACGTGCCTTAAAAAGTTGACTGAAGGGCATATTCTGTTCTTTGGGGTGTATTTCATGAAGCTTGCTAACAGCACCACAATTGCTAATTACAACTCTTTCTGCTCAAATCTTAAGTACAAAGATAAATTCAGTCACAAAGTCCATGGACTTATCTTCCCCTCACCCTACAAGACTCGGATGCTGGTGGCTGATGAAAAGCAGCACATTGTTGAGAAAATTCAAACAGGCAGTGACAGGCACCTCTTGCTGTCTAAAAAAGCCAGTTTCCTCCCACAAGCTTCCTGTCTTAACCTTTTTCTTGTTCCTCCAACAAGTGGATCTGGTTACATTTGTTTCCCCTCTTAGATATTTTGGCAATTTTCCTTTTTGAACTGAAGAATTCAACTCCTTTCTTCCAAGTGCAGTCAGGAAAGGCAGGTGACAAAGTTAACTGAGAAAACCAACAGTGCCTGTACCATAATTACTGAAGGAACATAAAGGTCTATTCTCTCATTGATGAAAAAGGGGAATTACACAAGTAACTTCCATTAACATTAATGAGACTTACCTACATAAATCCCTCTCACATCAATGGAGAGAATGGCCTCCCAATAACTATTGGTCCCCACACCTTTGCTCTTTCAGTCAATCCTTTTCTTTGACTGAAAGGCAAGAGTAGGGTGCTCTGTCAACCAGGGCTGAGTGAAAGCTTCTCACCACTGAATTCATTGTCATTTGCCTCTGAAGGGCATTTTTGGAGGAGTGATTATCTAGTGGTGTCTTAATTCCATTTTCTCTCATCTTTTCACTTAGTAGCTAATAGAAATAGAATCTAATATGATAGAGTAGTTTTTAAGAAGAGTTATGACAGTCTTTTTTTGTTTGTTGGCATCCCAGATACCATGCAATCTTTCTTCCTAACCCTAGGGTCAGAGGGAATTAAATTATGACTTTGGGAACTAAGACGTGGACTCTTATAAAAGCTGTCTCAGAAGTGTAAATGTATCATGCCAATGAATGCCAATGAAAACTAAGAATTTTAATAGATCTGTTTCAGCACAATGAGTTTCTTCACTGTCTCTTCAATAACCCTTCATATTTTCCTAGTTCTATGCATTTTCTTATAATTGTTCTTTCAGCCTAAAATGCCCTTCTTTCCTCCTTTCTCCCCTAGTAAATCTTATCTATCCTTAAGTGCTTAAGGCTTATTAAATCAGGGATTCTTTGTTATGCATAGTGGACCCTTTTGGCAGTTTGATAAAACCTGTAGACCTCTTTTCAGGGTAATGCTTCCAAATGCATAAATAAAACATACAGAATTGTTAAGGAATCAGTTGAATCAGTTGTATTGAAATATAGTTTATGTTTACACACACACACACACACACACATTTTGGTGAGGCATTTGGGGTTATGTGACTTGCCCAGAGTCATACAGCTAGTGAGTGTTATGTGTCTGAGGCTGGATTTGAACTCAGGTCCTCCTGACTCCATGGCTGGCTCTCTATCCACTTCTCTACCTAGTTGCCCCTAGTTAAATATATTTTTAAACCAAGTTTCTAGATCCAAAGTAAATAAGTCCTAGAGATGAATACACTATGGCCTTTGCCAACTTGGGCCAATAGTGGTCCAACTATTACGAAGTTTAAAAAGTTCTATGTAGGTACAATTGTGATGATCAAGGCTATGTTCTAACTTCCATAGAAAGAAGTTCCCTCATGTGGGGAGTTTTTCTGAGAAAACATACCATTTGATCCAATGGTACAAGCTTCCTTGTTGTTCTGCAAACAAGAATATTTCATCTCTTGGTTCTAGGCATTTTTTCTGGCTGCCTCCCATGCCTGGAACACTTTCCTTCGTCATCTCTGTCTACTGGCTTCCCTGGCTTTCTCTGAGTCCCAATTAATATATTACTTACAGAAAGCCATTCCTAACCTGTCTTAATTTTAGTGCCTTCCTTCTATTGATTATTTCCTATTTATAATCTATTAGTTTGTACATATTTATTTGCTTGTTGTCTCCCCCGTTTGATTTTAAGCTCCTTGAGGGCAGAGTCTATCTTTTATCTCCTGTTGTACCCCTAGTCCTTAGCATAGTGCCTGACACATAGCAGCTACTTAAATGCTTATTGACCAACTAAACAAACCTTCTGTTACATCACTAATACATATCAATATTTAGGGTAATCACCAGGGTGAAGGGACAATCCCTACCTTACAAAAAGTTCTATGGAAGTCAGTATAAATCAAAGGTCACCTCAGGCCAAGAACTAGGATTTCTCAGGATTAAAATCTACGGGCTAAGATGGAAAGAGGACACTGAGGAATGAAGCAGAGATTTCCAGTTGGAGAGCTCTGTATAGTCAGGGAAAAGCTACCAAAAGAGTCCCCAAATAACTCAATTGTCTAATGCATTCTGTCTCCCCAAAGTGTTGGCCATTTACAGCAGTGGTCTGTATCCCCAGCCTCTTCCTTTCCCTGCTGAGTTGACATGTCATGCACTGGATCCATCATTCCCCTTCCTTATTAAGTCCTATGTTATTAAGATCATGGGGTTCATCCATCTGTTCTTACGATTAGTGCAAAATATTATTACTTTGTGTAATTCTTTTCCATTATAAAACTATAATGTCAGGAGTCCAAATAGTTACTTCCCATATCTGTAGAGACAATTGAGTGAGTCTTTAAGAACATAGGATAGTGGGAAGAACTGATAGCCTGTATTTGCTTACACTGTTGAACTCAGTGGCTTGTAGTCATTTCCACTGGCAGTGAGTTGAGAATTAATGGTGACTGTCATCAAATTCCAAGGATGAAATTTCCTGAAACTGAGTCACATAGCCACATGAATCCAGCTTAGATGTGAGCCTAGAATCAGATTTGAAGAAATTTAAGGCTTTTTGTTAATCTTAAAAGGGAGGGGGGTGGTATTTATTTCTTTGAATCTTTTTTTTTTTTTTTAGGTAGAATGACATAGCAAGCTACTGAATAGAAGCTTCCATGTAACAAAGAAAAACTTAAGCAAAAACAATCAACTCAATAACAGCTGTGTTTTTAATTATCATTATTTATTTTCCATTATTCTTTATTAGTTATTATAATTTTGAAAGTCTGACTTTAGTACATTACTGCAGTCATTTTGTATAACGTTCTTTTAGTCCCATTTGTTTCACCCTGCATTGGTTCATATAAGTCTTCTGAAGTTTCTTTGAATTTCTTATATTTATCACTCCTATTGTACAATAAAATTCCACTACACTTATATACCATAGTTTGTTCTGGAAGTCAAGTTTTGATGACGAGCCTATTAGGAGAGATCTAAACAGATTGAGGGCCGCACTAGGGCTTTGGGGGGGCACTAGAGCATAAAGATCCCATTGGAAGAGATAAGGGAGTCACTGTAAGGTAAGTGCAGGAAGAATCTTTGGGGATCATTGAGGTAAAATGGCTGATTTCCTTATTCACAAGCTAAAGGTGAGATTAGGTCTTGTGAGAACACTGATTTATCCCTTCCTTCCAAACTGTACCCTTTGGAAGAAAAAAAAAAAAGGACAATGAAGTCAATGTGATATAGTCTGAAGCCCAAAAGAACTTTTGGGAATTTGATAAGGAAGTAAAGGGACTTCTTTAAGATGATGGGCCTGGGAGTGAGGAGGGAAGCACACCTGCACGTAGACTTGAGAAGCTTGAGAACCTTACTAGATCCAGCAGCTATGCCAGTCAGAATCTACTTAACCTAGGGACCCAAGAGCTTGGTCTAGCCTCTGCGTCAGATAGAACTAAGGACAGACCAATTTTTGACTCAAGAGTAACTTAATGAAAGAGAATCGAAGCTAAGTCTAGGCTTGGTTCCATTTATATTTTTACTTAAGACTACAACTAGCTACTACAATGGTTCTTAAACTCTTTTGCTCACAGCACAATATTTTTTGTTGTGAGAAATCTCAGCACATTGAACATTTAACTGGTACCAAGACAGGGAAATCAAAAGATTTAAGTATGTACAGTTTTCCTTCAGTAAACATATCCATTTTGTTATACTCTGCAGATTCAAGGTCTGATGTGTTAGTGCATATGTGTAATAAGAAAGTTTTATTTACTTTATGAACCCTATACATACCATTACCATGAAGTATGGGTAAGGAAAATTTATATTAAAATTATTTTAAAATTTTATTTTATCTAAAATAATATCCAAACTTTCATGGTCCAAGTAGGGAAACTAATGGCACATCCTTCAAGAACTATTGAACTTATAAGTTTTATTTTTTTCTTTTTGGTGAGGCAATCAGGTTTAAATGACTTGCCCAGGATCACACAGCTAGTAAGTGTCAAAGGTCGGATTTGAACTCAAATACTTCTCACTCCAAGTCCAGAGCTCTATTTACTGAGCCATCTATCTGCCCCAGCTACTATAAGTTTTTCATCTTTCTTATAACCCCATAGTTTCAAGAAACATTGTAATTTTTCCATCTCACTTGAGATTTTAATCCCCATTTGTTTCCTGGTGGTTGCTTGACCTCTAATTCCAAGATAGCCCACATTTCCCTTCCACACACTACCTTTCAAGAGTTTCTATCCTTTCATCCCTTCTCTTTGATTTAGCAAATATTTACTGATATTTTACTAGAAAGTAGTACAAGACCTTGTTCTAAGAATGACTTTAATACAAAGAAAAATGAAATAGAATCCCAGTCCTCAGGCTATACTGGCCAGTGGGAAAGATAAAGCACAATCAATAAATCAATCAATTTGTTAAGCATTTGCCCAGCACTGTGCTGAGCACTATACATACAAAGAAAGAGGAAAATGGTCCCTACCTTCAAGGTGCTTACAGTCTAGTCAAGAAGACAACATGTAAATAATTAAGTATATATGCAGTCCAAGATATATACAGAGGAGGTAGAAGATCCCCTTGGAAGGGAAGGTTCTAATGGCTGTGGTAGGTGTGATGGAGATAGTGAGAAAAAACTTGTTTGAGCTGAGTTGTGAAGGATGCTAAATGAAGCACTGGGGACAATTATACAGTTAGACAGACATAAATAGATACATACGGATATTTATTTATTCTTAGAATATACAAATTTTCATATCAGAGAACAGAAAACAGAATTGTTCACAGCTAGTAACTGAGAGACAGGCAGCCAGTCCTACTCTGATCTGACAATATAAGTTTAAAAGAAAATACTCCCCCTGGGCCATGAGTGACCTGAATATATGGAACATTTGCTTCCTAGCATAGCAACTACACATAGGGTATAGAGATAAATGACAGAGTGTTGCAGGAAAAGAATATCAAATAAGGCTAGTACATCTAGATTGTAGAGTATATGGAGGGGAGTAAAATGTAAGACAAGAAGGCAGAACTTGATACATGTGTAAGAAAGGTCTAGGACAGATGAAGGAAATCACTTCCACCTGGGGGTAGTAACTAAGCTCAGCTTTGAAGAGTGAGTATGGTGTAAGAAGATGAGTTTTAGGGTGCAAGGAAAGGAGAGACTCGGTGGAGAGAACGTAATAAGCAAAGACCCAGAGGCAGAAAGCGTGGGTTGGTTGGGATGAAGGGTTATATTTGGTTCACACTTGGTGCTTAATATCACAGTCCCTGGGATGCTTACAAAGGAAAAAGAAATAGCACTAAAGAAAATAAAGACAGGAAAAGTAGCAATTATATTGAGTATGTTTAGAGGAGATCTGTGCTGAAGATACAATTTTGAAGGCACTGATGATCAGATTTACAAGGTATACAAACAAGGGAAAGACATAGGTATAGGATAGAAAAAAGGCATAGAAAAAATATTGAATTTTATGGACACCCCCCCCCAAAGGTGACCAAGAAAACATCAACAATTACTGGCCTATATGCCTATTCTCTCTTGAATACAAAATATTTATTAGGGTCATTTATATGTAAAATGAGGGCATCCTGGAGGAGGTTTAACAGGTATTTGAGAACTGACTCATTCCGGAATTTATAGTTCAGAGGGACAAGCATTCCCTCTAAGAACTGAGAGTGATTTGGAACTATTACAGTCTTTGAACCAGAAAATATATTTTAGTCATACCTGAGAGTTCTCCAAGAGATTCACATACTCTGAAACACAGAGTGAGAGAAAGAAATGGTGACTACAAGAGGTGACTACAAGGAGAAGCATCAACCCCAGACCCTCCCAAGATTTAATTATCTGAGCTGGAAAGAATCATTTTCACAGCGGTCAATAGGCAAAAGGTAAAACCATAATGAGGACTGAGTTGCAACAGAGAAAGAGAGATTAAGAACGGCTATCTGGCTCCTATAAACATTTTGGAGCAGAAGAATTGGGCTGATGCTATGAGTTGTGCCTACCTCCTCAAGGTTGGAGGGAGGTCCCCTAAAAAGGGTCTACTCTTTTCCTCAATCCCCCACCCTGCCTATCTGGGAACAGACATAATATACTCTACTCCCTTCTTTTAGCTAAATGTTTCCTGAATTCTGAGTGCTGACTCAAACTTAAAAAGCCAGAGGTTAACTACAGATAAACAAAAATTTAAATTAGAACTGACAAGCAAACCTCTGTCTGAATGTTGGAATTTTCCTAACTGGGGGCTCCAAGCTGTAATAATTGTATCAATAATTTTTCAACTGATATAAACTCCATAACAAAGAGAAAGAGACCATATGACCTGAGGGTAATTATAATATCCCTAGATCAAAAAAGAAATTGTTATTATAATGAGGTGTAACTAACTATATCTTCAGAAAGGAAAAGGATGGAGAGAACAGGGGAATGACCAGATAAAAGATAATACTCTAAACTAATCCCAAGGGATTTTCTATTTCCTGGAAAGGTCTGGAGAGAATTCAGTTCTACTCTAATCCAGCAAGAAGAAGAGAGCAGAAAGAATTGAGTACTGGCAGGCCAACTGCACACTCCACAGTGACACCCACTGGTGTTACAAAGGTATTAGTAGGGAATAAATAGAAATTTGAAAACAATATTCAACAATAGAGCACATTTAACCATCTCACAATTGACTGAAAGATGTAAAGTATATAAAATTCCATTGTGTTTATGCCTTATTGATTACAAAAAAAATTATTCAATTCAGTAGAACACAATGCTGCCTTTTAGCTTTTTACAACAAAGTGTCTTCCATCCACAGAGCAAGACTGTTCAAAATTTCTTGGAAGGTGAAACAAAAATAATCCTGTTCACTGATTCTCTGAAATAAATATCAAATGAAGCATAAAACTGGGATTTGTATACTCCCCAAAAATATTGGACACTGTGATGAAGGAGATCAAACACAAGATACCCTCCCAAAAGTGACCAAGAAAACATCAACAACTACTGGCCTCCATGCCTATTAACTCTTCTATATACAAAATGAGAGCATCCTTGAGGAGATGTAACATAGTCTTGAGTCTTGGAGTCTGAATCTTTTTGCTTTTGGCAATTAAACAGGTGAACAGATTGGTCTCATGGAGATGTTAAAGGAATGAGAAAGTAAGCACACAGACACCAGGTCTATCAGGGATCCCTTGCATGTCATAATTTCCTCCAAATACTGTTTTGGATAAATCACTAGAAGACATTGTGCTGTGTGTTCAAGCTCTAGGAGGTTATAGAACCTCCTGGAAGAGAGCGCTCAAAGGAGTTTGGCCTGTCCCATCCATAGAGCAAAGACCAAATGAACAAAGAATGTCTATTCTCCAGATTTTAATATGCACCTGGAAGATATCTTATAGAGTTTGCCCAACAGTAGGGGTGTGTGTGTGTGTGTGTGTGTGAGAGAGAGAGAGAGAGAGAGAGAGAAAGAGAGAGAGAGAGAGAGAGAGAGAGAGAGAGAGAGAGAGAGAGAGAGCAGGCTAAATTGCTTTTAGGAAATTCCAAAGCACCTTTGTTGACTTCAAGCTTCCCATTACATCAAAGGCCCATTTTTTGAACACTAACACTTTACTGATGTTGCTAGGCAGCAAGACCTAGAACATAACTGCTTCTGGAAGAGTTAAAGATGAGCATCACACAAAGGAGAATGGACAGGTGCATGATAAGAGTGATTAGGCAGCAACATATAACCAATTAGAAACTCTGAAGAACAAGAGTAAAGGATGTTATCAAAGATGCGTATGACAGAAAGAGAAGACAGGCTAATCACATGGTATGAGCAAGGAATAACAGGTGGAAAGCTACAGTCCTACAGTGGTATCTTCACAATGTCAGGAGAAAGTGAGGAAGGCCTCCAACTCTCTGTTTTATATCTTGTTTGATATTGATAATAAGAATATCACTGAGCAATAATTGTGGTTGCAAGTCAAGGAATCTTATATGATCTTAACTTACACATGGCAGATACATTTCGTTAGAGCCTTTAAAGCCGTTTTATTCTGTGGGGTAAAATGCTTTGGATTATTGTGGAGTTTGAGTCTTTTTGTTTTTGGTAATTAAACAGGTGTTCAGATTGGTGTCATGGAGATGTTATAGGAATGAGAAAGTAAGCATGTGGAGCAGTAGTTACCAATGGCCCCCTGAATTAATTTATTTGTTAATACTTCATCATTTTCCAATAATTTGGTGACTTCCCCTCTATGCATAGAAAAAGAAAGTATATATGCAACTAGCATTTATTAAGCTCATACTATGTACTAGGTACCATACTAATCATTAGGGATATAAAGAAATGCAAAAACAGACGCTGCTCTCAAGGAATTCACAGTTTAATAGGGGAGACAAAACAAATAACTATGTACAGAAAAGATACATGTGTGAGATAAATTGGGGGTTATCTCAGAGGGAAGGCCCCAGGATTAAGGAGGATTATTGTAGCAGGTAAGATTTTATTTGAGACTTTAGGGAAGCCAGAGAAAGGAGAAAGGAGGTCCTTCCAGACATGAGGGAGGACAGCCAGTGGAAATAATGGTAATCTGATAGTGCTGGTGGAGGCCAGTGTAGATGAATCTCAGAGTACGTGGAGGGGAGTAAAGTATAAGAAGAATGGAAAGGTAGAAAGGGCCGAGGTTACATAGGGCTTTGAAAGTCAAATAAAGGATTTTATATTTGATCCTGGAAGTGATAGGAAGCTACTGGAGTTTATTGAATGGTGTGTGTGTGTGTGTGTTAGTGTGTGTGTGTGTGTGTGTGTGTGTGTGTTGTAGTCAGATCTGCATTTTAGGAATATCAGTTTGACAGCTGAGGTAAGGGTGGATTGGCATTGGGAGAGACTTGAGGCAAGGAGACCAAGGAGCAGGTTATTGCAATAGTTGAGGCAAGAGGAGAGATGTTATGAAGGTAAAATCAACCAGACTTGACCAAATATTGACTATGAGGAGTGAGAAAGAATGAAGAGTCAAAGATGAGTGACTGGGAGCATAGTGGTATCCCAGACAATAGTAGGGAAGTTAGGAAGAGGTGGGAATGGTTTAGGGAAGATAATGAGTTCAGTTTTGGACATGTTGAATTGCACATGTCTATGGGAGCACTCAATCTGAGATATCTAGAAGGCTGTTGGAAGTGTGATGCTAGAGGTCTGGAAAAAGGTTAGAGCTGGATGAGTTGATCTAAGAGTCATCTGTATAGAGATGATTGAAACTATGGGAGTTGATGAGATCACCAAGTGAAATAGTGTGAAGGAAGAAGAGAAGAGAAAAAGAGAAAGGAAGTGAAAGGAAGGGAAGAGGAGAGGAGACGAAAAGAGAATAAAGGAAAGGAAAGGAGACTAGATGAGAGGTGAGGACCCAGGAAAGAGCCTTGGAGGATCCTTATTAGAGGGCATAATCTGGATGAAGATCTAGCAAAGAAGACAGAAGAGTGGTCAGTCAGGTTGGAGAAAAACCAGGAGAGAGCAGTGAGTATCAAGGAGAAGAGAGTGATTCACTGTGTCAGAGGATGCAAAGAGGTCAAGAAGGATGAGGATTCAGCAAAAGGACATTAGATTTGCCAATTAAGAGGTCGTTACTTACATTGGAGAGAATAGTTTTAGTTGAATGATGAAATTGAAAGCCAGACTGCAAAGAGTTAAGAAGAGAGTGAGAGGAAAGGTAATATGGACACCTATTTTACATGGCCTTTTCAAGGAGTTTGGTCATCAGAGGGAAAGATAACAAGAGCTAGCAGGGGTAGAAGTGATCATTTGAGTTTTTTGAGGGTGGATAAGAAGTGGGTATGTTTGTATGCAGCAGCAAAAGTAAACGATAGACGGGCTGTTTCATAATGAGCGAGAGGGTAGAGATGATAGAGGGGCCAATGCGCTGGAGAAGCCAGGATGGAATAGAATCACTTGCCCATGCAGAGGGGTTATCTTTGGCAAGAAGGAAAGTCACTTCCTCACGTAAGCCAGAGAAGAATGAGGAGATGGTGACAGAAAGCATGTGAGTGATATGAGATAAGGACCATTTGAGAAGAGAGAGCTCTTAGTGAACACAGGATGAATTGAACAACTTTTTTTCCCTAATAGCAACATTAAAGGATTCAGGGTTTTGTTGTTTGTTTGTTTTAATGTTGAAGACTAGGTAGCTTCGTGGCTAGACTCCTGGCCTTAAATAGGAAGATCTGAGTTTGAATCCTTCCTTAGAAACTTACTAGCTATGTGACCTTGGACAAGTCACTTAACTTCTCTCACCTCAATAGTCTCATCTGTAAAATTGAGATTATGATAATAATAGCACCTACTCAGAGCTGATGTGAGGATAAAGTGAAAAACTATAAGTAAAGCCCTCTGAAAATCTTAAAGGCCTCTATAAATGCTAGATTTTGTTATCATTTTAATTTTAAATAGTTGTTAATGCAAACTTAATCGGTCCTGTTACTATTTATTGTTGTTCAGTCATTTCAATTGTGTCCCACTCTCTGTGACCCCATTTGGGTTTGGTTTTGTTTTGTTTTGTTCTGGCAAAGATATTGAAGTGGTTTGCCATTTCCCTCTCTGGATCATTTTACAGATGAGGAAACTGAGGCAAACAGAGTTAAGTGACTCGCCCAGGGTCACACAGCTACTTAGTGTCTGAGACTGGATTTCAACTCAGGTCTTCCTAACTCTATCCACTGCCACCTAGCTGTTATTGTTTGTTAAAGTTAAGTTTTCATGCTTAATGCTACCTACTTAGAAAAGAAACAAGGAGTATTTGCTGCTAGGTTTCCAGTTGCCTATGCGTCTACCTTTTCTTGACATATGTTTCTAATAACTACCAATCTTACTGCAAGTCGAACTCTTTAAGCTCCCTTGCATGGGCACACGTGAACCTTCTATACAGTTTCCCTTTGTCTTTGAAGATATCAGCCAGGAGCTTTTGATTTCTTTCCTTGGCTTAGATGCAGTTGTTTTTCTGGGTCATTCTCTCATCTTTACAGCAGACAGGATTTCCATCATGCCTATCTATTTCTCCTAGGCTCAGTGTTTTATAAGGAATCCCTTAAACATCCTCTGAATTCCCAAGTCTAGCATCACACCCAAACACTAACTCTCATTCACTATTTTGGGACCAAGGTCTGCCTAACATGAAAAGGAAAGATGAAAATTGAAACACAGTTAAGATATCCCCACTGTCAACAAAAACACTTACATTGGTGTCTAATCACCCATGTAGTTACCAAATCTAGGTTTTCTGAAACATGCACTATCGTCTAATTATTCCAGGCATTTGCACTAATTTAATTTTAAGCAGTGTAATATTGATAAGTGTTAGGAAGTGAAAATCAAGTCAAAACTTGTCTAAAACAGTTGCAATAGACCCCATATCCTGCTGAAATAGCAAGGTTTGGAACTAGCTTGAAGCAGTGGCTATGGGAGGGCCAAGGAAGTGAGAGCCCTGAAGGCTAATTATTGAAATACTTTCAAATGTTACCTGGTGTGTGGTCTCTTACCAGTGAAAGATTTGACACCAGGATGACTTTTCAAAAATCTGAAGTAAAATGGAGGCTTTCCTCCTTAAACTGGAGTATTAAGAATGTTATGAAAGATTTTTGAAGAGCATTTTTTTTTAGTTTTGTTGCTCCTATATTTGTTACTTTAAAGTTTTTGTTGAGCTTGGCAGCATTATAAATTATGTTTCTGATTACTCTCTTTTTACCAAAGCTAATTGCTAGGTTCAGATGGGATTCAAAAAAAAATCTCTTTTATGTGATAAAAGCATGTTAAATTGAATTGATTGTCGGTATTATGGCTATGGTCTATTAATTTAGTGGAGATTAACTAGTTGTAAAATTTTAGAAAATAAATGTTTATAATAAGTATGATTATATAAGATATATATAAATATATAATATGCATAAAATATTTATAAAGTTATAGAGTAAACTAAAAAGTTAACTATTTAAAACTCGGAGGGACCTTAGGGTGGCCCTTCTCTTCACCAATGCCAACATTCCTATATATAAGCTTGTTTCTTCAGCAGTTTACTCCTACTGTCACAGTCTCTGCCTACAAACATGCTCGAGTCTCCCTGCACCCTTAAAAAAATCTCACTAGATGCTACCATTCCCACTAACTGTCATCCTATACCTCTCATCCCTTTCTCAGCCAAACTCCTTGAGAAAGTCATCTCCATTGCATCTCCCCACTTCCTCTCTTCTCACTCTCTTTATAACTCTTTCCATTGTTCTCTAGACTCATCACTAAACTGAACCTATGATCTCCAAAGTCACCAGTGGTCCTTTAAATACCAGCTTTTCTCAATCTCCATTCTCCATAACATTTGACATTTTGGACCACTCTCTTCTCCTAGGTCCTCTCTTTTCTTTAGGTTTTCATGTTACTGCTCACGTCCTGTGTCTAATCGCACTAGTTTCCTTTAGTTTCCTTTTATAGAATTAAAGATTTGGAGCTGTGAAGAAAACTTTGAACCACCAGGTCCAATCCTCTCATTTTAAAGATGAGGAAACTGAGGCTGGGGTTAAATGACATAGCTAGGATGTCTGAGTCAGAATTTGAACTTGGTCTCTTGACTCCATAAGTCCAGCACTCTACCCACTGCACCACTCTACCCTAGCTGCCTATGAACTTTTGCTAAATCACCATCTAATGTCATGATTGCTAATTGTGGGTGTTGTCCCAAGACTCTGTCATAGCCCTTTTCTTTATCTTTCTATACCCTCTTACTTGGTATACTCATAAGCTATCGTGCATTCAATTATCATCTCTTATGCAGATGACTGTTGTTCAATTGTTTCAGTTCTCTCCATGACCCTGTTTTGGGGTTTTCTTAACAAAGATATTGGAAGGGTTTGCCTTTTCCTTCTCTGGCACATTTTTATAGATGAGGAACTAAGACAAATAAGGATAAGTGACTTGCCCAGGGTCACACAGCTACTAAGTGTCTGAGGCCAGATTTGAACTCATGAAGATGAGTCTTCCTGATTCCAGGCTCAGTGCTTTATCTGCTGTGCTACCTAGCTGGTGACTACCAGATCTATATATCCAGCCCTAGTTTCTCTCTTCTGCTTTCATCTTATCTCACAAATCAACTCTTACACACTTCTAATATTTAAGAAGGGAGACAATTGTTCTTAAGGCCTATAACTGCTGAAGCCTTCCACAAAGTCCCCTTCCTCCAAATCTTGTCACATCTAAATATCTTCTGCCTCAAAAAAAATAGAACTAGGTAACTCCACTTTTTGATTCTACTGAAGCCAAAAAGTCACTCAGAACAGTGTGGTTTTAGCCTCTGTTACATTCTCAGACAGGTGGAATAGTGGGGAGTCTGGAGGACTGGTTTTGAGGTTTAGTTCTTGCATGTCCTTACTTAGTGACTGACCTTGGACAAGTCACATTCCTTCTCTGAATCTCAATTATATCAGTCAAGATGATTCCTTAGTTCCTATACAGCTCCAACACTCTGATCTTATGCTTCCATATCCCCTGTGGGTCCCTATTCCCAATATGAGAACCCTTATTCTATGTCACCTACCCTAAGACACAGAGAGGAAGCCCTTTCTCTAGAGCTTGCTTCTACAGTCTGCAACCACCAGAATTTGAAGCCTACCCTTTTGAAGCTACATTCCAGCCAAACCCATGCTGTCATTAACATCTCTGGAGACATGCACAGCCTTTTGCACCCTTGAAGCTCAATTTACATAGCAGATCACTTAGTGAGCACCTTACTGTGACGTCCAGTCCTACGTTTTTCCCATGACCCTGTGTTTCTTCCCTGTCTGTAGAAGGACAGATACCAGTTTAGAATATTTTTATTCTCGAAGCTAGTCTCCCTTAGCTTCAAACTAGGATGAATCCTTAGAGAAAAATAAACAAAGTGTGATTGCAGGATTCATAAAATGGAAATATTTATTGATAACAATAACAAGCATTTATATAATGACACAAGATTTGCAAAGTGTTTTACTTTATTTCCAGTTTGCCTTACAGCAACCATGAGAGATAGATGCTATGTTTATCATCCCCCATTTTACAGATGAAGAAATAGAAGCAGAAGAAGTCAAGTGGTTAAGTGCCCAGGCTCACATAGCTAGGAAGTGTCTGGGGCAGGATTTGAATTTAGGGCTTTCTGAATCCAGGTCTGGTGCTCTAGCCCCACTGGCTACCTACCTGCTGTGTACGTGATTTATTTAATGACTTTTGGTCTTTGACAATTTTCCTGAAGGTTTCACCTTCCCCTAAAAATTAAAATAATATATTTTTTAAAAATCTGATCCAAAATACTTTGTTTTCATTCAAACAAAAGATGAATAGGTCTCAAAATGTGTCACAGTTTCTAGACAATTGGTTCATTCTATTGATTCCTGGCAAATCTGTCAAGCTGATGAGTAGCAACACATTCACCCCTTCACAAAAGCACAAAACCTCAGAGTCAGAGGCGCCTCCCAGGCCAGGTGGCCAGGCAAACCTGGATCCCTTCTGCCACATTTACAGTGAGTGATCACCCAACCTTTCCAAGCTAATGTCTCATCCGTTGCTTGAAGAGCCCTCTAGTAAGAAACCCATGACTCCCTCCTGAGCAGCCCACTCCACTTTTGCACAACTTTAAATGTTTAAAAGTTTTCCCCATGCACTGAAACTCCTGTGTAACCTCCTAGTGTTATTCCTAGTTCTATCTTCTGGGGTCAAGCAGACCAAGTCTACTCTCTCTCGGGTAGGTGATGCAATGGTTAGAACTGCTGAGCATAGAACAAGACCCAAATTCAAATCCAACATTAAACATTTCCTAAGTGGTATGACACAAGTCACTTAAACTCTTAACCTCAATTTCCTCATCTGTAAAATGGGGATAACAATAGAACTTAGCTCACAGGGTTGTTAGGAGCATCAAATGAGATGATATATGTAAAGCACTTTGTAAAGCTTAAAGCGCTCTATGAATGCTGGCTTCAAATAACTGAAGATAGGTACAACGTCCCTACCTCTCCACCCCAAGCCCTAGTTCCTTCTCTTGATACTCATATGGCATCATTTCAGGGCCCATCACCATCTGGCTAGCCTCTGGAAGCTCTCCACCCTATAAAAGCCCTTCCTAATATATGTCACCCAGAACCTACCACTATTCTGAACAGGGCAGAATAAAGCAGGCTTATCACCCTCCTGCTACTGGACACTGTGCCTAAAATCACATTAGATTCTTTGGCAGCCATATGATACTCTTGGGTTTAGGCCTCTTTCTATTTCTCCATCATCACTCCCTCTTACAATGTCCTTACGGTGTCCTCAAGCTGCCTGTACGTGCCCAGGTTCTGACACTATATTACCCAGTCAAATGTATCTATCTAATTAAGACAGAGCCATACTACATTGCAATTCTATTGAAGTTTTCCTAAACTGCATTTATGTCCCATGGAGTAATGCATTTATTTCTAAACTGGATGTGTTAAACATTTTTTTTTAGCCATAACCCTTCTTAAGAACGAAGACAAGAGGGAAGGATGGTGTTATGGAATAGAATATTTGGAGTTCGAGAACACAGGTTCAAATCATATTGCTAATTACCTGTGTGTAGTCCTTCAGCAAGTCATTTCACTTCTCTGGGGCTCAGTTTCCTTTCCTGAAAAAAGAGGGGATTGTACTAGTTGTCCTCTATGATCCTTTCCAGCTCAGAATACTACAAATAGAAGGATTCCTGCTCCCTTCAACCTTGATTTTTATTTCCACTACACTGTTCCTGGATCTCATCATATTGTTTTGCACTGTTGCAACAATCTCTTAAATGGTGTCTGTGCTTATAAAGTTTTCCTCCTTCCTCAACCCAGGAACACAAATAGCAATTTTTGTACCAGGGAAAGCTGGGGGGGCGGGGTAATGGGGAATAACTGATACAACAAAACTCGAGACCTTCATTGTTCCACCCTGTTTACTGCTCTAGGATTAAGCTGTTGTTGCACATTGAAAGACTTTTTTTTTTTCATTCTCGTTGTTTGTAAAGAAGTTTTTCTCCTCCTTACTGCTCAATAGGATGAGCTATGTGATACTGGGACAGTAGCCAGGCGCATCATTGGACTGGGTTGATGATCTAGAGACATTTATAGGTAAGGAATCATTCTGCATGCTCCCTAAGGAAAATGCAGAGAGGATATTTGACCTTGTACATAACTTGAATCCCCAGGAAAAATTTTGCTATACAGTCAACTAGTACCCATGCATTTATTGAACCCTTACTATGTGCAGAGTCCTGTAGCAGATGCTATAGATAATACAAAAGAAATAGCCTCTTTTTTTGGAGAGTTAAAGTTCTGGATGAAGAGAGGCCAGAAATATGTGCAAAGACATGTCTTAGGGGAGGATATTGTGTGATGTCTTGTAATACACTCCAATCCATCCTCCATCCAGCCACCAATGTGATCCTACACCAATGTGCAGGTCCAATCATGTTACTCTTCTCAATAAACTCCAGTGGCTCCCTATCATCTTTAGGATCAAACACAAAATCCTCTGTTTATCATTCAAAGTCCTTTATAACCTAGCCCCCTCCTACCTTTCCATTCTTCTTACACCTTAGTCCCTGACATGTAGTCTTCAATCCAATAACATTGGCCTCCTGGCTTTTCCATGAATAAGATACTCCATCTTTCAGCTCCAAATATTTTCTCTGGCTGTCTCCCATGCCTGGAAGACTTTCTCTGCTTCCTGGCTTCCCTGGCTTCCTTTAAGTCCCACAAAAATCCCATCTTCTACAGGAAGGCTCTTAATTTTAGTGCCTTCCCTTTTTTAATTATTTCCTATTTATCCTGTATACGGGTAGTTTGTACATATTCATTTGCTTTTTGTCCCCCCACCCCCATTAGATTGTGAGCTCCTTGAAAGCAGGGACTATCTTTTACCTCTTCTTTAATCTCTAGCACTTAGCCTGGTACATAGCAGGTGCTTAATAAATGTTTATTGACTGATTGATTAAATTCTATATCTATGTGTTGATTGTTTCAAAAAATAATCTTTTTGTTCTCCTCCTCTTCCTCCTTCTCTTCCTCTTTCTACTTCTTCTTCTTCTTCTTCTTCCTCTTCCTCCTCTTCCTCTTCTTCCTCCTCCTTCTTCTACTGAATCCTTCTTTTCCTTCTCCCTTCCACCATGATGTTTATTTCCACTACCACTACATTATTCATGGACCTCATCACATCTTATTGCACTGTTACAAGTCTCTTAACTTATATCTTTGCTTATAAAGTTTTCCTGCCCCTCCATCCCATCCTACATGCCCCTGCTAGATAAATTACCCCAAAGAACCTCTTTCATCACATGAATCCCTGACTAAAAACCTTCCAGAGCTCCACAGTATCTAGAGCAGGAGTTCTTAACCTGAATCCCACGGCCCCAGGATTATTGTAAGGGATTTGTGAATAGATTTCAGGAGGTCCGTGAATTTTTTCAAAAATATATTTTAATAGCTAATTCAATGTGATTGGTTTTGTTTCTAATCCTATTTTATTTTATGCATATAAAAATATTATTCCAAAGAAGATCCATAGGTTTCATTAGATTGCCGAAGGGATCCATGACACAAAATAGGCTAAGAACTCCTGTCCTAGAAGTGTGGTCAAATTGCTTAGGCTGGAATTCAAGATTTCCTATCTTTCCAGTTTTATTTCACACTACTCTCCTACCTGAACCAGTCACTAACCAAACTAAGTAAGTCTGTCCTTACTGTACACTGGTCATAACTTTGTATTCTTTCTATCTGCTTTTGCTCAGGATTGGAATGCCCTTGCCCCTCTTCTCTATCTAACTAAATTCTACCCTTCTTTTAAAGCCTAGTTCACCTTCTATGACTGTCTCCATTTTCTCCCTTCTCCCAATTTCTTTAGTATTGATTGACTGTATCATCCATTTGGAATTTACTATATCCTACCTGGCAGTGATAGTGTTTGGGTCTGTTTGTTTATTTGTTTGTTTAAACACACACACACACACACACACACACACACACACGTCTAACTCATCCACCAGTTACATTGTAAGCACCTCAAGGAGGGGGACTTTTTCTTATCCTTCTCTATAGTAACTATGACAAGTATCTTTTTTTTTTAAATAAATTGCTTAATAAAGGCAGGACCAAAAAAAGGAGTAGGCAGCAGAAAGAACAGCAACTCTGAAGTCCAAGAGCTCAGAGTTTCAATCAATGCTTATACTCCATACTACTCTTATGACCTTTGACCAAGTCACTTACCATCTCTGTGCCTCAGCTCCTTCTTTTGTGGGTTCTTTTGGGCCTTTGATTCCTAACCTGAAATCTCCTAACACCTCCTATCAGACCCTAATTCTAATCCTCCTGGTAGACTCCTAACTCTATCCTTCATTTAAAAACCCTAACTCTAACTTCCAAGGGTCCATGAATAGATTTCTGGGGGTCTGTGAAGTTGGATGGGAAAAAGAAAATTATATCTTTATTTTTTAACTGCTTAATAATTTTTAATTTTTTAATAAATAGAATTTTATTTTTTCCAATTACATGTAAAGACAATTTATAACATTCATTTAAAAAAATTTGAGTTCCAAATTTTCTCCTTTTCTTCCTGCTCCCCCTCCCTAAAATAGCAAGCAATTTGATATAGGTTACATAAAATTACATCTTTATTTTCACTAACCTCTCACTGAAATTTAGAATCTCTTTCAATAATGAATGCCACAACTACTGTTCAGAGAAAGAGTCTCCAGACTTAGCCAGACTACCAAAGGGGTCCATGACTTACAAAAGGTTAATGACCCCTGGTTAAGATGATCTCTTTCAACTCTAAATCCTATGGGGGCAAAACTGAGAACTCCCTACTTGATAACCTCATTTCCTAGACTTTGGTCCTTCATGTTCTGAGGTCCTGTCATATTCTCAACTTCTTCCAAAGTTGCATGACATCCATCAGCTTCAGCCCAAGGATGGTGTGTATGTCACTTTAAGACCAGCCTGTTGCTTTCCAAGTAACAGGGGCTGCTTCCCCACCCTCTTTCCACTCTACCTCTGCTTTTCACTGAGCTGAGCAGCTGAAATAAGAAATGCAGCCAATTAAGAGGAAGCCAAGGGCCCCCAACTAGCTCCTTTTATGACCATCCGTCCAGTGGGCATTCCACAAGGTCTGGGGGTTGGGCGGGTGGAGATGAATGCTAGAAGATGTGTCGTGATGTGAGAGGGGAGATTCCTTGGGCCTCTGGCTGATGGGGGGAGGGGGGAGTGGTGTCAGTGATGTAGGCCATCGACTGCCCTGAGGAAGGGAGCCATAGTTGTGCTGGGTGGCTCTGCCACCCAGAAGTAGCTTAAAGCCAAATTCCTGGGGAGTGGGCTGCTCCCCACTACTTAATACAACCAATATTACTGCAGACCTTTTAAAAGCTCAAGATCTCATGGAAGGAATTTCCATTTTCCATTTCAGCTTGAGAAAGGATAGGGAAAGAGCCTACCAGCCCCTGGGTTCAGATTAGATTGAGGCCCAGTAGGCAAATCATCCAAACTATATTTAGTTTTACATTTTCCCAGTGGGGAGGTATAGCAGGATACAGCATCTCAATGCTTTCCTGCTCTGGGTGTGTGGGGTGGCATGGGGTGGTTTTTAAGCAAAGAGCCCTGTGTCTGCCCAGAATCACTCTTCAACTTAGTGGATTGAGCATCCAGGCTTGTCACCTGAGCAGGTAGGTAGCCTCCAGGTCTGGGGGTAAGGTGCCACGATGGAGTGAATCACCAGGCATAGAAAGAGACCAAAGAATCAGTTACCAGAATTCTGGCAATCAGAATGGGATTGCTGAATTGGTTGATGCCACATGGTCATCATGAGATTGGCTGCATGTTCTTCCTCTACCTCCTCTTCCCCTGGGCTCTTCAGAGTCCAATATCACTCCAATGAGAGGGAAGAAATGTGCATTTATATTGTGCCTACTATATGCCAGTCACTGTAAATCCTTTTTACAAATATCTCATTTGATCTTCATAAGGACCCTGTGAGATAGGTAGTTGCTATTATTATCGCTATTTTACAGTTGAGGAAACTGAGGCAGACAGAGGGTAAGTGACCAAGATCACACTACCAGTGTCTGAGACCAGATTTGAACTCAAGTCTTCCAAACTCCAGCTCCATCGCCTGTGCCTATGACACCTAGCTGCTTCTCCTCTAGTTTCTCTATGGGAACAAAGAAGGATGACTCTTCAGCAGCTCCTGAGACAGATACCTGGTGGCAACATGAAGGCAAGGAAGATCCCTGCATTTGGATTCAGAAGACCTCAGTCTGGATTTCAGTTCTGCTACTCACCCTTCTAGCTCCCAATCTTATGATTCTATGACCCTCTCTAAGCCTCTATTTACTCATCTATAAAAAGAGGATACTAATTACTGCAACTGTCTGACTTACAAGATTATTGTGCGACTCCAGTGAGATAATATCTATAAGGTGCTTTTTATAAAGCTCTATGTAAGTGTGAATTGTTATTGTTTTTTGTGGTTAGCAAGCACCAAGAATTTCTACCTTTTTTGCCTTTGCTTTATCTCCACTTTGTACAGCTCTGTCCCTGGGGGAACCCCTCTTTCTGTAAATCCCCTTCTCCACTGCCTTCCTCCCCATGGAAGTAGATTTGTTTTCTTTTTTAAAATGTTTTATTGATGTCTTTTGTTTTTACACTGGTTATTTCTGGATATAATCCTGCCCACCCACCAAATCTTCCTTAATTCCTTCCTATGAGCATTCACATGCCTATTCCCCCTACTGCTCTTTCTTCATCTGCTTCCCTGCAAAATACATTGAGTACCCCATCACCTCAGCAACACCCCCATCTTCTCCTCTCAATATTGCCGACTTATTGCTTTCAACTTTTATCCAATCCATGCCTAAGGCAAGACTCGATGTGAATTACCCAAATTCTAACAATCTGGTTACTGGAGATAGGTCTTCTTTCTTCAGATGGAATGTTCTGGGGAAAGAAGAAGGGGAGGGAAGAGACCTAGAATGACTTAACTACAGGAATAAAAAGAAGAAAGAATGGGACAGATACAGAGACACAGAGAGAAAGAAGACAAGGGAAGAAGGAAGGAAGGAAGGAAGGAAGGAAGGAAGGAAGGAAGGAAGGAA
>NW_020948983.1:3136513-3181240 GCF_900497805.2 Vombatus ursinus | reverse complement strand
AAGGAAGGAAGGAAGGAAGGAAGGAAGGAAGGAAGGAAGGAAGGAAGAAAGGATTTAAGCTGAAACTTCAGTGTGGGATGTTGATGGCTTTTCTAATTACCTAGTTCAGCTATGAGGAATTGGCTTCTAAACCGCTGTGACTGGACTTTGGTGGAGGTCCAAGGCCACACACTTTGGTGTGTGTGTTCCAGATTAGAGCTTGATGTAAGCTGCAACACCCTGGAATCTCTCTCTCTCTCTCTCTCTCTCTCTCTCTCTCTCTCTGTCTCACACACACACACACACACACTTAGCCATTACTTGAATTGTTTAGCAGAACAGTTTGGAAAAGAGAGATTTCTTTTTAAAATTTTATTATTTATTTATTTTTAGCATCCTTTTCTTTTTAAATTTTGAATTCCAAATTCTCTTCCTCCCTCCCATTCACCCCTTCCCCATCCATTGAGAAGGCAAGCAAAATGATATCATTTATATAATGTGAAATCATGCAAAATATTTCCATATTAGCCATATCACAAAAAAAAGCACACACATACCTCCCCCCACACATACAAAAAGAAAATGAGAAAATGATACTTCAATTTGCACTCAGAGTTCATCAGTTCTCTCTCTCTGGAGGTGGACAGCATTTTTTCATCATGAGTCCTTTGGAATTGTCTTGGATCATTGTATTGCTCAGAGGAGCTAAGTCTTTCATAGTTGATCAGCATTATAACATTGCAGTTACTATAAACAATGATCTCCTGGTTCTTCTCACTTCACTTTGCATCTGTTCATATAGGTTTTGCCATGTTTTTGTTTTTTCCTGAAAAAAAGAGAGACTGGGCCTGGAGTCAGGAAGACCTGGGTTTGACTGAGAAAACTAGCAGAATTGGGACACAATTTTTTCCTCATTATACTTTAGACTTTGTTCAGTCAATAGAAGAATACTTTCAGCTAACAGCAAAATTATTTCATATTCTCACTGGTGACTAAGGATCTATTTCCAAGTAACAGCAAGAAGAGCAAATAAATGCCCACTTTGGAGAGCTTATTCAAATACAAGCACAGTCTAGTTATAGGACAGTCATACAGCTATCTCAGAATCATAGACTGTTCTATTCAGAAAGTGTATAAATCTAGTTCATATACAATCCTATGATTTAGAAATTGAAGCAACCCTAGAGTTCCCTTACTCTGAACCACTCTCCCCTCTTCTGTTACAGATGAGAAAATTAAGACTTATCCAAGATCATACATGAAGGCAGTCATGTGGCACAGTATCAGGCCTGGAGTCAGGAAGAACCGAGTTCAAATTTGACCTCAAACACTTACTAGCTGTGTGAACCTGGCCAAGTCACTTAACCTTGTTTGCCTCAGTTTCCTCATTTATAAAATGAACTACAGAAGGAAATAGTAGAACACTCTAATATCTTTGCCAAGAAAACCCCAAATGGGGTCACAAAGAATAGGACAGGACTGAAACAACTGAACAACAAAAAAGATAACATGAGTAGCTAAGTCAGGTTTCAAAGTTGTAGAACCTGACTCCAAATTTAGTGCTCTTGACATTTATAGCATGGCTGCTTCTCAATCCATTTTATTTTGTGAATAGGAAATGTGAAACACAGAAAGGTGAAACAATTTGCCTGACAACAGGCTAGGCTAGGCAAGAAGCAAGTCAACAAGAGATGAAGGAAATAAGCATTTCTAGAGCCCCTACTATGTGCCAGGTACTTTTTATAAATATTATCTCTTTTGATCCTCACAAAAACCATGTGAGGTAGATATTATTATTCCCATTTTATAGTCAAAGAAACTGAGGTTAAGTGACTTGCCCAGGGTCACATAGCTAGTTAATGTCTGAGTCCAAATCTTCCTGACTCCAGGCCCAGCATACACCATCAACTTGCCTTTAAAACAAGCATTTGTTAACCACTAACTATGGCCAGGCACCAAGCCAAGGGTTGGAAAGACTAATTCAAGCATAAAGATAGTGTCTGTCCTCAAGGCGCTTACATTCAAATGGAAGAAGATGAGATATAAATAAAAGGAAGGCATAAAAAAGGGATGAAGATGGAGGTACCCAGAGTGGGAGGCAATAGAAAAAAGTCTGGGAAGATACTCAGGAGTTCTTCCTGGAAAGGAATAAAGACATGGATGGCCTGGGTGGCCTCATTCAAAGGAAAGTTCTAGAAGGAACCAGAAGGAGGGGCAAAAGGGGCAAAAGGGCACTTCCTATGTGTGAAGTTCAAAGCTAGATTGAGTCTATGAGGAGGAGACTTTTCCGGGGCATTGTAGACAAAACCCTGGAGAAGGGTCATGAGTGCAGCCTGGAGAAGAAGAAAGCCACACCAAGTCTCTTGACTGCTAGCTTAGTGCTTTTCTTATTAGAGTGCACCATCTCTCAGAACATGTTGTGTGGTAGAGGATAGAGATTGGGTTTGGTCTTTAGATCTAGAAATGAATAAGGACCACTATGATACAAAACAAGGCCTTTCCCGCAGTGGTTCTAGATGAGAACAGATAGACTTTCAAGCAATAAATGATGTTTCCAACTTACTAATTATCAGGAAGTATACAGAGAAGGAATTTGCTAAAAGACTCTTCTCTGGTTATGTGTCCAATTCACCCACCATGCCATTGGTTTCTACCATCCTCATGTTTCTCATTGAGATACTCTGTGTGTGTGTGTGTGTGTGTGTGTGTGTGTGTGTGTGTGTGTGTGTGTAATACATAATTTTTTTTTTCTAATCCAAGACCAGCACTGATCTTGCCCCAGGGTGATGCTTTTTGCTCCAAGAGAGGTTTGCATTTTAATACCTTTCAGAAAAACCATGGAAGGAGCTTCTCTTCCTCCACCCCTCCTGCCACTGCATAGTGAGGGCACAGGTGACTGAATTGGAGCAGAGTTTACTAGCAAATTTGTATCTCAGTTTCATTTATCAAGATACCTTCCCTATGGTATGGGGAAAATAGCCTCAGTCATATCCCTTTCCTTTAATAAACTAAAATTATTCGGGTGAAATGACTTTCAAAAGTGGACATGGTGATGATAATCCCTCACATTTACATGATACTTTCCAGTATAAAAAGCAATCTCATATGAACAGACAGTTCTCAGATGAAGAAATTAAAGCCATCTATAGTCATATGAAAAAATGGTCTAAATCACTATTGATTAGAGAAATGCAAATCAAAACAACTCTGAGGTACCACATCACACCTATCAGACTGAACCAACATGACAAAACAGGAAAATGATAAATGTTGGAGAAAATGTGGGAAAATTGGAACACTAATGCCTTGTTGGTGGAGTTGTGAAATGATACAACCATTTTGGAGAACAATTTGGAACTATGCTCAAAGGGCTATAAAAATGTGCATACCCTTTGATCCAGCAATAGCACTTCTAGGGCTATATCCCAAAGAGATCACTCAAATGGCAAAAGGACCTACATGTACAAAAATATCCATAGTAGCTCTTTTTGTGGTGGCAAAGAATTGGAAATTGAGAGGATGCCCATCAATTGGGGAATGGCTGAGCAAGTTGTGGTATAAGAATGTGATGCAATACTATTGTGCTATAAGAAATGATGAACAGGCTGACTTCAGAAAAACCTGGAAAAACTTGTATGGTCTGATGCTGAGTGAAGTGAGCAGAACCAAGAGAACATTGTACACAATAACAGCCACGTTGTGTGATGACTAATATTGGTAAACTTAACCCTTCCTGGCAATACAAGGATCTAAGACATCTCCAGAGGCCTTGTGATGGAAAACGCTATCCACATCCAAAGAAAGAACTATGGAAGTCAAATTGCTATTTTTTTCTCTTCTGTTGCATTTTGTTTCCTCTTTCTGATGGTTCCTCCTATTGGTTTTAATTTTTACTTACATCACTAATGTGAAAATATGTTTAATATGAATGTAAATGTATAACCTGTATCAGATTGTGCGCCATCTTGGGGAGGGTGGTGGGGAGGAAGGGGGAGAAAAATTTTAAACTCAAAAGCTTATGGAAGTGATTATTGATAAATCAAAATAAATTAATAAAAAAAGCAATCTCATACATTATCCTATTAGATTCTTACAAAAATCTTGTGGTGAATGGAGGTATACGATTGCCCTCAATGACCTGGGAGAAGTTATGGGTCTTGGTTAAGTTTTTCACGGGTAAGAACCCACAGAGCCTGAATTGAATTCAAACTCCCGGTCTCCTGATTTGAGTCCAGAGTTCTATCCACAGTCCTTCTCTAAATAGGAGCAGAGATTTAGATCTGAAAGCAACTGTAGATGACAAACTCCTCATTTTATAGTTGAAGAACTGAGGTCCAGAGAGGTTGTGACTTCCCCACAAGTCACACAAGGAGGTAGAAGCAGAAGCAGAACCAAGATTCTAATCCAGTTCTTCTAACTCCAAACCTAGCCCTCTTTCTACTGTATTGTGGAAAGTACAATCATCTCCTGAACTTGGGTAATCTTAGGCAAGTCACTCTTTGGGCTTCAGTTTCCTCATCTGTCAAATGAGAATTCTGAATATGACAATCTCTAAGATTTCTTCAAGGCCTAAATCATGGGGACACAGAAATAGACTGGGCTGTTTGTGGGGGGTTTGTAACTTCTCCTAGGTATGCCCTTGTTGAGCTCTGAGTCTTTAACCAAGCACTCCCTTTCACTTTGGGGGGCAATCTCTAGCATCCCTCCCCACTCTATGGTTCTTGGGGGATAGAGGTGTGAAGAAAAGGAAGACTAGAACGACGTGGTCATTGAGAAGAAGGAGAGGGGCTTGTTAAGAAGATGCAATTATTATATATTTTGTATCTCTCTATATATAATACATATAATAAGACCCCACTCAAATGAAGGCAAACAGTCTTCATACCCAATGTGGTCAAAGGAGAACAAAATTAAATAATCCAAAAGAGTGGGAAACCAGAAGCAAACAATTACAGCAGGTTTCACAGGACTGAGACCTGGAAGGCACTTTGGAGACCACCTAGTCCAATTCTGCATTTGAGCAAATTGAAGCCCAGAGAGGGGGGAAGTAAGTACCTTGCCCCAAATTTCAGTTCTAGTTAAGATAGAGCCGTCCCCTACAAACACAAGCCTTCTCACTCTCAGTCCAGGACTCTTTCCAAAGGACTGTTCACAAAAAGCATGAGGGAGTAAAAGGGAGTGGTGGCAGCTGACATTATCTGTTGCCTTGGCAGCCTGGCAGGACAGGGAGTCCGGACGGAGACAATTGGGTCTGAAAAGCAGTCTTCCTCGAACTCCGAGGAACTCGGAGAATGAGAAATCCCCTATAGGCAGATTACTCCTGAACCCTTTCAAACCTCTCCCCAATGCCTTAGGAAGCCAGTACTCCAGCGCTCAATCAATTAGGCTGGGTATAAACTGGTAACCCTGTCTGAACCCACAAGTCTTTCTTTTTAGGTTCCTCAGGTGCAGTGTTTCCTTGAAGCTTCCTGTCACTCTCTTATTTCCACGTGGGCACACACACAAGTCCTCAAGCCCAAAGATGTTGGTTGTGCTATTTTCCTTCTTTCTCTTGCCTTCCCTTTTACGTAACTTAGGTGTTCCTTTGTTCAGGAGAGGAACAGAGAGTTCCAAAACACACCATTCCCAGGAGACTGTTCTCCCTGACCCTCATTTGGCACCCCCTAGCCATCCACTCAGAGAAAGGGGCAGGCGCCACCCGCGGCCGCTGCGCTTCCTTTCTCGCGCAAGTTGGCGAGTTCGAGGCACCGGTCAGAGGCCTCGAACGCAAAGACGCTTCGCTGGAAACGCTGGGCTCCCCTAGGCGGGAGAGGGCGGGGGGTGCAGTCTCTAAAATTAAATGAATTGTCTGTAAATGTTTTTTAATTAAAATTGTGATTTTTTTTTTCCCTTCAGAAGAGGCTCTTTAAGAACAATTACGTTCTCTAAGTGGCGGGGAGAAGAGCTCCCCGCGGCTCTTCCCCAAAGCCAAAGAGGGAGGAGAGGTTCTCTAGGGAAGAGAGAGGGATGGGAGGAGAGAGGAGGGGTGCACGGAGTCCTGGGAGAGGTGAGGGAATTGAGAGGGCAGTAGAAGACCACTTTGGAAAGGGTAAGCGGGTTAGTAGATTTAACGATGTGGCGTCAATCTCTTTAAGGACAAGAAATGGGGGGAGGGGCGGGAGAGGAAACGAGAGAGAGAGAGAGACAGAGAGAGAGAACCGAGGTTTAGGGAGGCCTAGGCTGGTTCCCTGTGGAGGAAGCTGAGCTTGTTTTCGGGACCCAGGGGCTTTTGCATTCTGTTTTCTTTTGTTATGATAAAATTCTACCACCCCCTGCCTTTCTCCTCTCTTCCCTCCCGGCTTCCCGACCCCACCCCTACCTCCCAGCCCAAGAGTTTAGGGAACTATACTCATCCCTAGGCCAATGGCTCCTCCCTTGGCCCACCCGGCCACAAACCAAGGCAGTGGGAGCTGGATAACAAGAGCAAGAAAGAGAGGAGGGTGGAGGGACAGAGCTAGGGTGAGATGAAGGAAGCTGCATAGCCTCCCGAAGGGTGAGAAGGGCGATTGTAGTTGGTAAAATTAAAAGGTAGGATTCAAAATTGGGGAGTGGAAAACAAATCGATATGTTGCTAAACCGTTAAATCGGTCAAAGCGCCTGCACAGTTCACATCCCTTCCACGCAGCCCCGCCGCCTGATTTCTGATGGCACGTGGATGCCTTGGCTACTGTGGATCTACCGAAGATCTGTGAGGAAGTGTGGTCGGGGCTGCCAAAGGGGCCTCGATGCCCCTCCCCACCCAACCCCCATCCTAATTCCCTAACCTGGACTCCCAGACCACATCAGCTGACCCAGACTCCCAGGGCCCAGCTCCCTGGCTATCTTCTCTGACACGCAGATAGACTCTGGAAAGAGGATCACTTACCCTCACCTATGCAGAATCATTTGCCCGCATACACTCTTCAACTCTTCCTCCCTATATAATTCAGTGGTTCCGGATGAGGGCGGTTTGGGATGTTTTATTTTTTAATTTGTTTTTAAATGTTCACTGAGTGTGTGGTTTTGGGTGTGCGTGTATGGCAGTTCACACTCTCACGGACCACGGATGGGGTAGAGGGTAGACTCCCAGTCTAAGAGACCCAGGTTCAAGTCTAGTCTATCATCTACTGACCTTGTGACCCTGGACAAGTTACTTAACCAACTCTCTTAAGACTTTAAATTGCCCAGCTGTTACGGATCTGCCTTGGTGGTCCGTTTCCTAATGTACAATTGCTCCACCCAGCCAATGAAATCCGAAGGACGAATCACCGCTTCCTACCGGAGTGTGTGTGTGTCTACATTAGTATACATATACTGCTTTGGTGCCCAGGGGCGGAGAGGGTGGGGTGGGAGCTGTCAAACTGGGGACGGTGAGGATCCCAGTCTTCTGTCCCTGAAGTCCTCATTAGCACCATTCTCAGACTTTTCCTGAGTCTCTTATGTAACAGCCACAGGTGGGGGAGGGGGGTTGGGAAGAGGGGTGCAGGATACAAGGGAGTCACTCAGATCTGTGGCCAGGCTGCCCCCGCGGCCACGAGCTCAGAAAGACCCTAGCCAAGTTCCTGCTTGCTCCAGTTAAGCTCGAAGAAGCAGTTTATTTGTAATCATTGGACTTGGGCTAGTGAATCTCGAAACTCCCTTCCCGAGCTCTCGGCTTTCTATTTGCAATACTAGCATTCAAGATACTGCAGACGTTCTAGGAGAAGAAAAGCCCTCATGTTTTGTGTGCAACTAACATCTAACGAGATATACCAGCCTCTGACCCTCGGCCTCTGGAGTTTTCATGACAGGGAGAGTTGACACAAACTCAAACTCGAAAGGAAGAGAACCTTGCTTCTTGGCCTGTTCCGGGTCAAATTGTTAAAGAAAGTTAAATTCAAACTGCACTTTAGGCAAAAGAGATAAATCCAAACTGCTGCCCCAATGGCTGGGAAAACGGCAAAAATCACGGATGTGGGGAGTTCTTTGGCTATAGGGGCTTCTCGGAATCCCACTCTGTAACAAATCAATTTTAAAAAAAAACAAAACCCAGAGTCAGAACCAGAGAGACTCAGTATCAGCCTAATTTTCCGAAAGTCGAAAGTCTTCCCAATGTCAACTTCCACGATAGAAAAAGAAAACAGAGCACCAAGAATTTTATAAATGTCGTTCGTTGCCTGGATCATAAGCACTAGGAAACAGTAATTTGTTGGGGGGTCCCCCCTCCACTTGAAATAGAAGACGAGAATAGACCTCATCAGTCATCATAGATAGATATATTTCACTCTCACCACATAAATACAAAACATCCAAATATCCAAAACATTCAGAACAGAGTTAGTAGCCAGGATTTGGGGGACACCTACCCTCATGTGAATAATTATTTCATTAATTTTCCACTAATTGCCTAAAACAAAACAAAAAAAAAATCCCGACGTAAATAATTTACAATGAAATTACTATTTTCAAAAATTTGTTCTGGGCGCTTTTCAAATGGACTCTAATACAATCTAGACAGTAAGGTATCTCACGGTTTTATCTGTTGGCTGTTTTGGTTTTAAAAATGGGTGGCATGAACTGAGGTCCGCAGTTTCTATCTGCTTCGTTAGAGGGAAGATTACCGGCCCCTGCTTCCGCCTGGGACTAAGTTCTAGCTACCTTCTGACTCTTCAAAAACAGATTTCATGGGAATGGGGTCGGGGGGCGGGAAGAGAAGTCTTTTCTTTTTCTTACATCTGCTATTACAAACTTCCTCCTTCTTTTTCTTCATCATCATCGTCTTCATCGTCATAAAAAAAGAAAGATCTCCCGATTGAGATGATTTCTGAAGGACCAAGTAGCAGAACTATCCAGCTCTCTCGGATGTTGAAGTAACGGGGGCATGTTTGTTTTCCTAGAATTTAAAGCTATGGGTACTTCGTGAAACTAGGGCAAGGAAAAAAGAAGGAATTATGTTTTATCTCACTTTCTTATGAAAATGGAAAGGTTCATAGTCTTCGGTGCCAATGGGAGTGGCTATTGCCTGCTCTATTTCCGAACCAATGATAGCTCCCTAAAAAGTGTCCCCTCTCTAATATTTGGTCTGCTGAGGCTTCTAAGGTGTCCTTTCAATAGATGCTCCTCAGTGAGGGACCTAGATTGTTTCTGCTGGAAGACTGGGGGGGGGGGGCTGTTTGAATTTCTTAGAAAATAAATAGTTGGCTTTTCTCTGCTCATTCCTATTGAATTTCTTTTCAAACTCACAGTCCCATTTATTCTACCCTGCCTAGAAATTTGTGTTTTGGAACACTTTTAAAAGTGTTTACCTTGCAGACTCAGAATTATCATTTTTTAAAAATAGTTAAGTTGCAGCTAGTCTTGAAATACAGTTAGGATTCATTTTTAATTGCTTAGCAATAATCCATTTTTATTATTCTCCCTATCATTAGTATCACTATCATCATCATCATCATCTTTATTGTTAGTATTGTGGAGGTGGTCGTTAGAGGATGGTTTTCGGCAACTCTCTTGCCTGTCCTAGCCACAGAGTTCCTAAAGTGGAGGGGGTTGGGGGAATGCGATTCTTTCTTGTTCTGTGGGAAACTTGGGCAGGGTCCCTGGCTTTCTAGAGAAATCTATAAGGCCTAGGGACCGCCGAGTGTTCTGAAATTCACTTCTGTAGGGCTCACTCAGACGGTGGGAGTTTCTTATTTCTTACTTGCGGGAAGGAGTATACCAACTCTGGGCTCTAGGAAACCCTGCAAATCTTCCACCCAGGTGGGCGGCTGCGGGGTCGGCGGGAGGCCGTACGCTCAGCCCTCTCCCCACTATTCCTACCAACAGTACTGCTCCTTTGGATTCGGATAGCTCCTTTCCCTCAGGTTCGGGGTGGAGGGATGGGGAAAGGGAGTAGGGTGTGTTTCCCAGATCTTTGGATCTCTCCTGCATTCAGATAGAAGGGGCGGGGAGGGGTGGGAGGGAGGGAGAGTAAACCGAAGCAAGGCAGGAAAAAAAAAATAGAAAGGTAAAATTAAATTTGTAAGAGAGGGAGAGGCAAAGAGGGAAAGAACGTGTCTGGAGACCGCGTGGGGAGAGGGGGACTGCCCAGGGAGGGAGACTTGGGTGTGTGATTCCATAAATATAAGCACAATAGATACTATAAATATAAATACATGGAAATACTTAAAATCAGTCCAGTGCTTTTTTCTCCGCCCCGTCTTTATTGTTGGTCCGGGAGTAGGGCTCAAAGGCGGAGGAGCTCAGGTATCTGGCGGAGAGTTCTTGTAAATTCCCGGCCAATGACCCAGCCATTGTCAAGGGGTTGGAGGAGAGGCGGCTGGCGACAGAGCCCAGGAGCGAGGGCACAGGCAGGCTGAAGAGACTGTGGCCAGCGGCCGGGGCGGGATGCAGTCCTGAGGCCGAAGCGGGCCCTGCCGCGCTACTCACGGCCGGGGGGTGCGGAGAGGAACCGCCCGCCGGGCCGGAGGCCGAGCTGGAGCCAGAGCCCGAGCTGCCGCTGCCGCCCAGGGCCGGAATACTGGGGCCTCGCAGGGCTGAACCCAGAGCGCCCGTGGCGCAAGGGGGCAGGAGGCCCGGCAGGCCTGGCGGGGAGAGCAGGCGGCCTTGCTCTAGGAGCCGCAGCACGCTGCAAGTGGCGGCCGTCTCTGACACCACGGAGCGCAGCTCCGAGTCCTTGCCTTGGTCTTTCTTCTGCTTTGTGCGCCGGTTCTGGAACCACACCTTCACCTGTGGCAGGCGATAGAAAGAGCAGAGGGAGGGAGAGAGACAGTTAGAGGACCCTGGGGACGCGGCCCACGCTCTGCGAGGACCCAGGAGGTTAGAAACCACCAACTATCCATCTCCCTCCACCCAGGGGCCGAAGCTAGGGGCACTTAGACCCAGGCGAGGACATAACTCGACCAAGTTCAAACTCATCACAATCTCCTGGCTGAACTTCCGGGTCGGTGACTTGATTGAAGGCCAACCAGAGCCAGATCGTGAAATGTTTCAAAATCATAATAATAACAATAACAGTTATTGCATTGGCAAGTCCCTCCACCCACCCCTGTAGTTCCTTCCATTCTCCCAGTTTCCCAGAGGGAAGGATTGAGACAGTCGGGGCAGGATGCCCCAAGTCCACCCCCAGACACTTGCACCCTTCACCGGTGGCTTCTCTACCCCTTCCTTCTTGGGGGTTGGGGATGGAGGCAAAGAGGGCCTTTAGAAGTAAGGGTGATAGTCTTAAAACTCAAATAGTGACAAAGAGAGGCAAGAGATTTCAAGATTTCTGGAGGAATGTAGATTCAGGACCTTTAGAATCGTATTTGAGGGAGACGGTGGATGAATTAGGTCTCTCTCTACCTCCTCCGATTCTGGAGAGGCTAGACAGGAGCCCCGAATTTTAGGAAGATTTCTTAGGACTAAAGTGGATCTCAGATTTACGCACACACACATACACACACGCTATGAGGAGACTGGAGCTAGAGCTTGGGAAAGCCCCGTCAGGCCGAGGTTAAGACCTGACATTTCTGGAAGACTACAACGCCCTAAAGAGGTATCACCCTGAGTGAACGCAGGAAGACACAATCCACTTGCACCTCCATCACCCAGCCCCAATCAAATCGAGCCAAGTAGGAGAGGGATTCCAAGTGTTTGTGGTGAATTGGCTGGGGAGGGGATGAAGAATCCAGTAATAGGCACTTTGAAATTTTCTGTCTCCTTACCACCACCACCACCCATTCCCATTAACTTTTTGAATTGGAAGTTGGAAAAGACTGGCTGGGA
This sequence comes from Vombatus ursinus, assembly GCF_900497805.2. NCBI lineage: Eukaryota > Metazoa > Chordata > Mammalia > Diprotodontia > Vombatidae > Vombatus > Vombatus ursinus. Next base: position 3,169,501 of record NW_020948983.1, on the reverse strand, counting down.
CTTGTCCCTAAAGCCCAGGGGCTCTTCAGAGTCTCAGGGCCCTTCCTATCCTCCCGTCATTTTGCTTTTCTCTCCCACTCTAGGGTAGCAGCAGCAGCTCTGCCTATGATCCCTGTCCCTGGATTGGCAGCTTCCGAGAAGTGTTTTTGGTCTGTTTTGGTTTTGCTTTGTTTGCTTGCTTCTATTGGGGGGGGGGGGTTTAGGGGTAGGGGTGGCATAGGAGGCACTAGAAAAAGAATGCTAAGCCAGAGCTCTTCTTCGAGTCACCTGGTTTCCCCCTAATTCCGTTACTGGAACCAAACTTCAAGTCTTGTCCTTTCATCAGAGGAAATACTGACACCCCATTTCAGCTTTTGAGCTATTTGGAATCTGGTGTAGGGAAGTTCCAGAGGGGAAGAAAACTCTTGAGTCTACATTATAGATTATAGACCAAGACTGATAACAAAGTCCCAGGAGGTCCCAAACTCCTGTTTTTTCCTACCATGACATGGAAAAAAGAGTTTGGAGGCTAAAGAAACCTTGTCCCCAAATGTGATTACACTTTACACACTGCACATACACACAGAGAAGGCTCCCCAAAACAAAAAGGACCCCAAGTTGGAGCTCACCCAAACACTCATCTTGCCCATACTGAGTCAGAACCAACAGGAGTAAAGTAAAAAAAAAACAAAAAAACAAAAAAAACAGGGTATGGCTGAAGGAAGGTTCCTAGATGGTTAGAGAAGAAATCTTGGGTAGAAATCATAAAAATAACCTTTACCCCTCTCACTGAAAGGAATCTCAAAGCTTTGTACTGGAAGTGAGGTGAAGTGTCGAGGAACCAACATTATTTGATAAGGCTCTATTAGGGCCAGAGACAGGAGTAAAGTGCCCAGGGGGAAATGACCTCTTCTCTTGGGAGAATCTCAGCAGCTCTGGTTAACTCCTTCTCTTCTTCCTTTCATAATTACACAAGCCGAGACAGAGCTGTAGAACTTCTCCCCTCCAATAATTCTGGCAGAAATATTGAGTTGAGGACCCCAAGAAATAGAGCAGCTGAGGTTTGGAGATTTAGGCACGTTTTCCTGGGGAAAGGGCCAAATTGGGACACCCAGAAGCAGGGTGGGAATCAGTTCCTTTTGTAGAGTAGGAGACTAATAAATTGTTGTTTGTATGTTGGAGGGGGTGGTGCAGTTTGGATGTGCATCTGTTGTGCCAAGCAGAGGGGCAGAGGATGCAAAAGCTGGAGTTTCCCTGTGTTAAAGGGCCCAGATGTGTGCGTAGAAAAGAGTTGCTTTTTCCAATGCCGCTTGCCCCCCCCCCCCCCAAACACATTTTCCCTTCCTCCGGATGCTCTCTAGGCCTACAACCTAGTCGGGGGTTAGGGGTGGGCCTGAGATGAGATGGCTGAGAATTAGGGGCCAGTGGGGAACCGCTGTCTATGCAGACAGGGCCACTGGGCTGGTACCTGGGTCTCGGAGAGGTTGAGCTGCCTGGCCAGCTCTGTTCGCTCCCGCCCCACAACATACTGACACCGCTGGAACTCCATCTCTAGCCGATATAGTTGTTCAGCAGTGAATGACGTGCGGGTCCGCTTTGGCCGGTCCAGGTCCAGGCCTTTGGGAAGGATGATCTCTCGGATGGAACCCTTGGCATCTAAGGAAGGGACCACAGGGGGAAAAGATCAGTAGTCAGTACTCATTCACCCTACATCCTTTTTCCTCTCCCTGCCTCCTCTAAACAACTTTCCAGGCCAGAAGCTCCAGGGACTACGCCGGTGGCCCTAGCTTAGCTGAATGACTACAGGGATATCAGGAGGGAGGATTAGCTCAACAGAAAGGTGTCCCTGAACCCAAATGTGAACTCAAATATTGGGGTCTCTAACTCCACTTCACTAGTTTGTGTGCTCCTGGGGTGGAAAGGGCGGAGGGAAGGAGTTGGGGACAAGAGTCTGATCAGCTTTGTTAGGATAAATCCTTTTGAATGAATAGCGGGGCTGGAAGACAAAATGCAATCGCAACCATGGCGAAGAGTTCCTTCTGTTCTGGGCGCCCTAGGGCTAGAGGAGGAAAGCAGCCTTGCTTCCTATGGCACAATCCCCGCCTCGGAAGAGGCCTCACCAGATCAGGGGAGACTGAGAAGAGTAGCTTGGCACGGACTTAGGGTTCTTGGACCCCTGTCAGGTTGGTCTTCTGCTCCCCCCCCCCCCCCCCCGACCCCCCCCAAGCCCTCACCCCCCACCCAGCACAGGCACAAGAGCTCAGAAGCCCACTTCCCCCAGCGCTCTGCGGGCCCGTGACCCCGCCCCGGAGGAATGACTGTTTACCAGGCCGTATTCGGGGGTTCGTTTCCTCATAGTCTCGGGTTCTCCTTTCCCCTTGGGGCAGAAGACACCCCAAAGAGAATAGCCGGGGATTCCGGAGCCCGGGGCGCAGCTTCCCCAAAGTATGGGTCAGCAGACGTGGGGGCAGTGGCGCTCTTGGAGGCGAAGGTAAGAGTCCTCCTTTTCAGATTCCCCCCTCCCAATTCTGCCTCACTGGGTCTCCAGGCTGCCCAAGTACAAGCCTCTTAGCCGGCCAGAATCAACTTCCCGCTTCTCCACTCAAATCGCAGTTTGGCTTTTCTTTCCTTTTTTTTTTTTTTTTTTTTTTTTTTGTATCCCCCACCTCCGATGCCTGGAAGGCAGGAGCGGATGACCGTTTTCATCTCTGCCTCCCTCTGACCCATTTTTTTTTTTTTCCAAAGGCGATTGCCGTAGGAGCGCGGGGTCGGCGGCCTCTTCCTCCACCTTCTCTCTGGCTGCATCCTGCCGAGCTTCGGCTTTCCCCAAAGATCCCCTCCGCCCCCACCCCGCCTCCCTTCCCCACCCTCGGGTAGGGGACTGGGCGAGGCCCCAGCATGTTAAGTTCCTGAAGGCTTGGAAAGGAGGCGGACGGCCTGGCCCAAAAGGCCAGCGGCTAGACCCGGAGCAAGGCAAAGGGTGGGGCCCCAGGGCCAGCAACTTTCTCCCGAAGTCGGAGCCGATGCACAGCCTCAGAGGTCCCCTCCCCCAACCGCCACGCTCCCACATACAAATATACACATATACATATACATACACATACACTAACACCCATACCCCATGGCCGACCGGGCAGGTTGCGGAGAGAGAACTCGGCACCCGCTAAAGACCTGCAGCCAGGGTAGAAGGGGACCGAAGACTCGGATAGCGGATGGGGGAGAGGGGTGACCCTATCAACCCGAATCGCCCCTCCAAAGATACCCAAGCCCCAGACTCTTTCTCCTTTCTGATCCCCTACCTCGAACCAGGATCCTTCTGCAATAGTCCGGGTCGGCAGAATTAGATTTACTCTTATTACAGTCTTCCGAGGCGGCAGACGGAGAGAAAGTGCCTGGAGGTTCCTTCAGGAAAGAAGTGGAGATATTCCCTTCTCCCCCCTTGCTCTCTTTCCCCTCCTTATGTCCATTCTTCGAGACCCGCTTAGTCTCAGAGTCCGAGTGGCATCTAACGTCCATTTTGTCTGGTTTCCCAAACATGTAAAAGGCAAAAAAAAAGGGGGGTGGGTGGGATAAGAATGCCCCACTGCACACAAGCACCCACAAAATACACCCCACAGGAACCCTGAGGCGAGAGAAGAAGAAGGGGGAAAAAAGCCACTACCGGCGAAACGAGATTGGCGATGGCACAAGCCTCTGGTGGTCAGCACAGTGGGGTCTGCAATACACTCCTGGAGATGCAGGTTGTCGTGTTGTGGTTCCCAGCGGAGTTGCGATTCAGCCTCATCAGTCCCAGCCTTCTAATAGGACTGTCCAGCTTTCCCCAGCCCAACGATCAGATAGCGAACAGTGCAACTCTGAAATGATTTCTTGCCTGCCTTATTACTGAGACATAGAGATGTTGGACACCCAGAGGGACGCACACTCGCTGTTTCAATTGATTACGGGTAATTTCACAGCCTCCACGTTTCGGTTACCTCATGAATACACTAAATTGTTTGGATAATATATCAGATCGTAATGGATGGTTTCTGTGCTTGTCCCCAATCAAGTAGAGTTTAGCCAGTGAATAAACTGAAATGATTGGTCTTGCTTTCAGGAAACACACAATCAAAGACCCAGACTTCCAGAAAAACTTTTGACAAGATTCATCCTGAATTGTAAGCACCATTAGCAGCCATTATTAACTTCCAGTTTGCCTTTGACCCTCCAGATTATAAACTGACTAAAGGGGCTTTCTCAAGACACGCCAGATACATCTGAATAAAGCTACTTAAAAAAAAAAAGACAATAATCAAGACCCCCCCCCCCAGCATCGTTCAGCAAGAGGAAGAAGTCGCTCTTGGGAGAAAATGAAATCAGAAAAAGAGAAAGTTTTGCTTAAGAGGATCTCCCTCCCGCAGTAAGAGCTGAGAAGAACTCTTTAACACACCTCCATGCTGACAGCCATCTTAAACTTCCATCGGTTCTCTTTTTTTTTAATGCCAGTGGATTGAAAAAAAATTTTTTCACCTCCAATAGCCCTGAGGCTGCCCATTGAGACGCCAGCTTTCTATTGATATAGAAGAGAAAGAGAGAGAGAGAGAGAGAGAGAGTGAAAAATCTAAACTGCATGATCTCCATAAAAAAAAAAAAGTTTTCCCCTAGCTATTTCATTGTCTCTGCTACAATATCTTTGAGAAAAGCAACAGCCAGTAATCCAATAAGACCATTGATTAGGCTACAATGATTCAATTCAAGCACATGGCCTTGTGCAAAGAGCATGCTCCAGCCCTTCTTGTCACCTTGCCGGGGCAGAAGCCCTCTTCATGCTGCTCTCCTTATTCATTCCTTTATGGGAAATGTAGAGCGAAAGGAGTGAAAGATGGCAATTATCTAATTGGACTATTAACAAACAATCCTCTGAGTGCGGCAGTCTGGCCGTGGTTCTCGGGCGGGGGGGAAGGGTCCCTGTTCCCCTGCCCTCATTCACAAAGAGTTTAGGGGCCGTGGAGGAAAGGGGGAAAGGGAAAGGGGGTTGGGGGGGGGGCGGGAATAGGTGGGAGGTTTTGCTGAGAATTTTTCCACACAATTCCAAGAATGGGGGTGGGTGGGCGGGGAGGGGTATGAGGGGGCGGACTGGGACTGAGGAGGAGGGGAAAGTGGTGTGTGGTGAGTGAGTGTTGGAGATTGAAGGAGATCGTGCTCTTACCAGCCCTGAAATGTGTTCTAACTAGGCAAGAGAGGAGCTGCACGCTCTAGTTATATTGTTACGCCCTGCCCCACCCCCACTCCCTCCACTACTTTCCCCACTCCCCCCTCTCTCTAGCCCTCCTCCCGTCTAGTAACCGACGGCCCCCTTCACTTCAGGTCGACAATAGTCTTCTGAACTGTTTTCCCTACCAGACCACCAATATTAAAGGGAGGTGGGGCGGGGATGGGAAGCGTCGAAATAGAAATGCAGAACACTGAGTTTGGGCTCGTTATCAACCTCTTTTCCCTATCCCCTCCCTCCTACCCTCACCCCTATCCTCGGGTGTCCGGGAAATGCTACAAATTTTTGCAACACGGAACCCAACATCTTTCTAAGCTCGGTTTCACGCCCGAGGCTCTCTGAAGATTTGACATCTCTTAACTGGGGGAGTGAAATTGTAGGGTTTGAAGCGGGTGGGGGATGAAGGGGGGAGAGACGGCAAGGCGGGAACAGGAGAGGAAGAGTTGAGGAGCTCCCTTCGACTTGGCCATGTGGTTTTATGCCTCCGGAAAGAATACGTGGCATTTCATATATAGGCGACTCATCAGCTCCGTTACGCTTTAAACGTATCCTTTGACTAAGATGAGTTGTGAAGTTGCTTCAATCCGCGACTTGGAGGGAACGGGGGAGGGATGTGTGTGTGCGTGCATATATGTTCTCAGTCTAGACCACCCTATTCATAGAAATACTCAGGCCTGAAAACCACTTTCTTCCAACTTGCACAACAACCTAAATACGGATCTCAACAGCACCCCCAATCTTCTTAACTGGATGAAGGACTGAACGGATTGAAAAATGAATTGAGTGGAGCAGTCAGAAAAACAAACTCTCGCCATTTAAAGCATTATTTTAATACACTGTTACTACCAACACTCTCCTTTTGACATCTCTTCCTCCCCCCAACCCCCCTCCTACAGAGAGAGAGAGAGAGAGAGAGGGAGAGAGAGAGAGGGAGAGAGAGAGAGAAAGAGAGAGAGGCTCTAGAGGAAGATATTTTTCTGCCTCCCCAGGCAGAAGGAGAGAGAGAGCCTGGGGAGACTCTCTTTAGAGTCTCAACAAAGATTTAAAAAAAAATTTTTTTAGCAGAGAGACGAAAGAACAAGACTAAGGCTGGTCTAGGCATACCCCCACCCCCCAGTCTCAACCCAACTTTCAGAGACATACTTCCACATGTCCTTCTATCTATTTGAAGTTTCTGCTTACTCGAACTGTATAACTTGAGATTCGGAGACATCTTTGGAATAAGCCCTATCTCTTAGATTCTGCCCTAAGCTTCCAGCTCAGTGTGAAAACTATAGTAAGGCTCAGTGTGACGGGTATTGGCCCGATTTGAGACACTATACCCTCCCCTGACACCTCCCCCCCCCCCCAAAAAAAAACACACACACACACTTTTCGTTTAGGAAATCTTTTAGCTCGGGAAAACTTGTCGACTGTGGTCTTCTTTCTCCACAGAAGTGAGTGATCGAATGGGCATTGTGAGGGTGGCACAGCGATATCAGTCTCCAGCTAATGTTGGTCCCTCGTCTGTCCCGTAATGTGAAAAGGATGACCGCTGGAACCAGATCTTCGTGTGGCTTTCTCCTTCTTCTCTCTCACGGATTCCTGGTCACTGAGCTGGCCTGCCTAAGTGGTCTTGACCTCGAATGGTACGGCCTAAACTTCCACTGCTCCCAGCCTGGGTTCTGGGTCCTCAGTCCAACACAAAGGCTGATATCTGAAGTCCCCTTGGCATTCAGAAACTGCCTCCTGGTGGCCGGCAGGGGTGCAGAATCTTCAGACCAGAGAGTGGGAAAGGTAAGAGACAGAAAGGCTAAGCCATTCATCAGCCCCACAATGCAGACTCAGTGAGACTCCTGCAAGGCTATTAAGTAGCTCTTCTGGGCCTGGAAAGCCCTAGTACCTAGGGATGGGGCAATGAAGGATGGGTTTTAGAAAACCATTATCAACCTAGCACCAAACCTTTAATAACACCTGCTCTCTAGCCTCCAGAGAACCCCCAATCCCAAAGGGCTGAACAGAATTAAAAAAAAAATGGGATAATCCCTTCTGTTCTCTGCTCCTGCCCCATGATGATGTATATTCACTCAGGCAAGCAACCAGGCTGGAGTGGATATGTTGGCTTCAAGGCAATTCTTGCATATTGTAGCTTCCCCCAAAACAAAATGGGCTTTGCAGTCCCTTCAGGCACTGATGAAAGAGAAGAGAGGGCAGGGCAGCTCCAATAAGACCCTAATGGATTTCCCAAATGATGATGTGAAATTGAAGAACGTCTGCCTTCTCCCTTCCAGGTCTGATTATGTGGAGTAACTAATAACAGCAATAATAATATATGATTTTACTTTGCTTTACAAACTACTTCACCATTCAGTATCCCATTTTCTGTTCACGAAAACTTTGGAGGGTATGTAATGCAAATATCATCATTCCCTTTTTATAGATGAGAAAACAGGTACAGAGAGTTTAAATGGTTTCTCATCATTTTCCCTGGAAGTTTGGACTCTATTCCCAAAATCCACCCTGGGCTCGAATAGGTGAGTTTTCCTCTTATCTTGCCAAGAGCCAAGTCTCCACCTTAATTTCCTGCCACGGAGGCCAAACCATGCAGCTGCCCACAAAATGCCTCTATCTGTGTGCTGGAGACAGCTCCTACTGGCTTTCAGAGTTGGTTATTAAATTTCTAATGTGATCATTTACAACTCAGCAATCAGCAACCTACAAATCAAGGTTTGATTTTTTTTTTTGGTTGTTGATTGTCTAGAGAAAGTGATGAAGAAAATGTTAATACATATTAAACTGAAAGTACTTCCCTCTTCCCCACACTGATTGTTAAATATTTACCAGCAAAACTTTAACATATTATCTTCCCCCACTAGAATGTAAGTTCCTTGAAGGTAGGGACTGTCTTTGTAGTTTGTAACTCTATCCCCAGTCACTAGCACAGTAATAAGTGAATAATAAATAATAAATAGCATTTATCTATTATCTTTCTTACACATATATGTGTGTATTATGTAGGCATGTGTGTATGTGTATGTATGTGTGAGAGAGTGTGTGTGCATGTGCATGGCTACCTTCCTCATGGTTTTACAGCAGTAAGTGAGAAATCTCTTCAAACCATGAGCCCAGTGCTCATTGAATAAAACCACATTTGCATAGAGCTTAATATTTTAAAAAATATTTTCACATACATTATATGATTAATAAACTTCTCTATTCCTAGTATATGCTTTCTAATTAGGCCAGCTTTGATTTTCCCCATAGATTCAGGGAGATTTCTGTTGCTGAGCATCCTGTTACAAATCCCTGGGAAAACTGGGACTAGGACCTTGGAGGAGACATACTGTGGAATATACTTACGCTAATCAGGCCACTGATAATTAATTTTTATGCAAACATAAACCAAAATGGTTTGCTAAAGAATTTCAAAGGATTCTTAGAGAATCTGGGGATGAAAAGGAGTCATGAATATGAACTATTTTTTATTAAAGTACCATTGTATTATTAATAGATATCTTTCAAGGTACTCTGTTATAACTTGATCTCGATCCTTGGTACTGTGCCTTGAAGACAAAGATCATATCTTATACTTCTTTGCAGCCCTCACAAGACTCAATAGTAGTTACTTAGTAATTGTATCCAATGAATGCAGATAGATGCAGGAGGCATTTCAGGCTACAAGAGCATTCCTGTATTTAAATCCTCAAAATAACAAAATTACATAGACATATAGTTAACCAGTAATATTAATCTATTTTTATGTCTGATGATATTGTTGGTTACTGAATTAAAATCATTTGTGTGTTAATAAGGCTTTTTGTGGATTAATAATCAGGCTGGTTTTTGTGTGGACATCTTAGAAGATGTAACAATCTGTGGGGAAATTTCATAAAAAGTGTCTTTTATTCCTCACTTTTATAGGAAAATTGACTAAAGTCAATTCAAACTCCGCAAAGGAAAAAAGAGGAATGAGACAGTTATCTGGATAAATTAAAGGTAACCAAACACACAAATATACCTAAGTTATTTGCCAAAGTGTTCAAGGCAATGTCATTTTGTGCATCAGAGTGTTTCCTGAGGTTAAATTGCCTGACATTTTTACTTCACTATAGATAATCATGAAAATTCAGAGCCAGAAGAGGCTTGAATAGATCAATTAGTTTAAATCCATTTGACAACTGAAGAAACTGAGGCTCATGAGTTAGTGGCAAAGCTCTGTAAATAGTCCATGGAATAGTGCTATGAAATCTCACTTGAGTTTTTATTAAAACAAGGACATTCTTACCTTATTTTTCTGCCCCACTCATCTCCCATAACTGTGAACACTTGGTAGCGTTCTAAAGATTTTCTTCCATCCTTGCATAGTTATGGCTTTTTTTTTCCCTTCAAGAAGAAGCAGCAGGAGGGAGAGGTGTTTGGCAAAGAAGCTAAGGTAACCAAATGTTCTTTATTAACAGGTATTGTTGGATCAGCAGTTTGGGGACAGCATAACATAATATGTTGAGACATCATCTTTTTAGAAAGAACTACATCTAAAAATGTCACACAACCAGAAATTAACTTGCAGGAACAATGGAACAGGGTATCTAATAATAAGGATTAATTAAAAAAACAAGAATATAACTAGCATTCACATAGTGATTTTAACCACCAAATGAAGGTACAAGCAATAACTAATTGATCATCATAGAATACTACTATTATTCCCATTTCACAGATTTCAATGGAAGTAAGGAGGGAGGCTATCAAATTTTTTAAAAATTAATAAAAACTTAAACACTAAATATCCACATAAAAAGTGAAAAATTCAGTTAGTCATCTGTGTTATAGGTAAAGTTGGTATGTTAGTTAATATCCAGAACAGAGAACAATAGGCAAATTTTTAAATTATGTTGTTTGCTCTTCAAACAAATGAACCCATTATTTGGTTACAGGTCACTAATAAGTGAAACAATGTGTACATCACAAATTGTGCACTAGGGAATTAAACTCAGTCCACTCCTTTAAACATTATGATTATGTAAAATATAACTTCAACTAACCAATATTTAGAATCAAAGAATTTTAGACATGGAAGAGATGGATATTAGCATTCTCCTAGTCCAGTTTGCTCATTTTCAATATGAAAAAAAATGAAGCCCAGAAAATGGAAATTAATTGGTTAACACTATACACCTAGTTAATGGCAAAGCTAGGACTAGGGCCAGTTCTCATTTGTATTCGAATGCTAAACAAAGATTAATTAATAAATTTAATCATTTTTCTTCCTTGTTGCAGATATTAGCTAGAGAAAAGTCTTTAGCTATTGTGCTGATGAAACATCTGGAAGATTGGTAATTTTTTTTTAATCTCTCATCTGAAAGTTGGGCATGGCATAGTAAAAAAAAACTGGAACTTGCTTTAGACTATGGAAAATATGTGGTTAAGGGATAGTAAATAAACAAAGGAAATTTCTGCTTATGGTACTCTCATTTCTTATAAAACATATTTGGGTAACTGATTGGATAGTGTTTGGTTTTGTGTGTTCTTTAAGAAATTGTGAGCATTTTGCTTTTAGATGCCTTTTAAGACAGTGACATGTAATACAAAGATTATCAGACTTAGAATAAAAAGAATTGCTCTACCTTGATTGGCTATATATACTTAGTCACCATCATTTAGCTGATCTAGAACAAAACTTCAGTTCCCTTCTTTGCAAAATGAGATATTACATGCATTTTTAGGCAGCATGGTACAATGAATGAAAGGCATCCTCCATTAGGCAATTAGTAGGAAATAAGTAGACTTTCTCAAACTATATTCAACAATGCACTACATCTTTATTATCTCAAAATTAACTTAAAGATATAGAGAATATAAGATCCTATCATGCTTATTATTTGTTAATTCCTAAAGAGGGGAAAAAAAAGGCATTTGATTTGATAGAACAACATAGTGCCTTACAGACTTTTGCACAACTATCTCCCATCCATACAACAATATTATTCAAGATTCTTTGGAAAATGTAACATCAGAAATAGCCCTGCCCAATGATCCACTGAAAATAAACCTCATTTGAGGCATAAAATAGGGAGATGTATGATTGCCAAAGAGATTCACCCCTGAGATGGACGATTTCCACCAGAGTCCAAGTCAAAGAGAGATTTTGTGTATGTGGTAAGATCCTCAAGTTGGTCCTGCTTTGGGATGCCATTGTGCTATTTGTTCAAGCCCCCAGAACATTGCAGAGCTTCCAGGAAGAGATCTGTAACCACTCAAAGGAGTCTGGCCTCTCCATCCACATAAAAAAGACTAAATGGTTGAAGAATGTCTATTGCCCAGATTTCAGTATGCATTTAGTTGGCTACTTTTCAGAACTGGTCTGATAATATGTATATCTGATAGACAGTGCAGCTAGACAACAAGCTGGACCTATAATTTAACAGGAGCTGGAGGGTGGTGGAGGAAACAATTAATTATCATGTGCCTACTATGTGCTAGGCACTGTGCTAAGTGCTTTACACATATTATCTCATTTAAGGAGGAGAGCAGGCTAGATGGTGATGATGATATCTAAAATGAATAGATTGCTTTCAGGAAATTGCAAAGCTGTTTTACTGACCCCAGGCTTTCCACGAAAGCAAAGTGCCATCTTTTCAATGCTAACATTTTATTGGCGTTTCCATATGACAGTGAGTTATGGAATACTCCTGCCTCTGAATTAAAGATCAGCATCACACTGAAGGCAATGGAGAGGTATGTGGCAGATAAGAACACAATGTAACACATAACCAGTAAAGAACTCCAAAGTGAAGAATAACAGTAAAAGCTGCAATCAAGTAATTATATAATAGGAATACAATGACTTGCAATCGGAGAAGAGCAAGGGATGGTAGGTAAGCAGCTTTAGTGGTCTACTGGTACCCTCCACATGTCAAGAGAAATCAAGGAAGGTTTCTGACACATTGGTTGGACCCTCAAAGGTAAACTTTAGGGAGAAAATGAATGAGCGATGCTAGAGGTGCGTCAGGTATGGGTTCATTGCAATCCGCATCTCTGGAAGGAACTCCTGACTTGATGAAATACCACATCTATTTGAGTAGAATGCATTAGTTAGAAAGTTGGTCTTGGAGTCAGGAATACTTGGGTTCGTGTCCTGCCTAATACTAGCTATGTGAACTTAGCCTCTTAGTGCCCCAGGCAGAGAGACTATAAGGTAAAGATTTTGGTGAAGGGGTTACTAAACCAGGAGATCCCTGCACTGATAGAATCACAGATCTTGACATCTATCTCCCCTGCCTTAAAAACGAAACAAAACAAATAAAATAAAATAAAACCTCCCTTGCATTTCCTGCTTCACACACTCTATCAGTAAATGGATATACTAAATTTACCTCTTCAAAATATGTCTTGTTATGCCCATCTTGGACAGGGGTAAGGAATAACAAAAGAAATCAAATAGCTTGCCCAAGGCCACTCAGTCAAAGTCACTGACATTAACCAGATAATGGGGACCATGAGGCATGCAGTACTTGCCACATCAAAGGCACTACCTGAAGATTTGTTTGAATGAATTAATGAATGTAGGCACTTTCTGTAAAGGACATTCATCCTAAAAGCCATCATCTTCAGCAACAATAGGAAGTTGTAGAGGACAGGGGAAGCAAAAACAGAAACTCTGACATCTACAAATGGTAGAACAGCCCAAAGTGATTGGAATAGGGGCGGAAATGCTATTCTTAGAACAAAACAATTGGTCAGAGCTCTAACTCAACCAAATCCATAGAAGAGATGACATTCCTAAGCCAGAGATGTTATAATGCAGTGTTGTACTGAGTAACTCATAATAATACTACTTAGTACTTGTATGGCACTTTCCCTCTTCAAAAGTGCTTTACAAACATTAACTAATTAAATCAGCATGACTTCTGTAAGGGAAAATTGAACCTCTTTAATCTGTTTGAATTCTCTGAAAAAGCTAATAAAATTAAGGTATAATGTTTGTGGAGAGGAATGCACAAAGCAATAAACAGCTTTTGTGAAGGATTAAGCATGGAAGTCCAGTAGCATTTCATAACTTCAAAAGCTGTTTATGGTGAGTTTATTCCAATGCTACAAACATCATTTCTATTGTTCAATGGGTCAAAAGAAGACCCAGACTCTAACATTGTAGTGGCTTTCCTGCTGCAAGCCAATCAGAAGAACAGCTGCAACAGTCACCAGTGGACCCCCATTAAAGTCATTTCTGGGTGGGGCTTGGCTAAGTGGTAGTTGGAGCACAAAGCAGAAAGGCAGAGGAAGTGAACAATGTTGGACCGAGCTCTGTCACAGACGCAAAAGGGGACCTGCTAGAAAAGGTCAGAAGAACAGGGAATTAAATCTCATCACCAAGATGCTCTGTAAGCTATCTAGGAACCAAACATCTGAAGGAAAGCTAAGTTAGCCAGATGTCTGGTCAGCCCATTGTTTCATGAAAGGATGTTTCCATGGATCCATATATTTGGACACTGTATATATATATCATGTTTCCATATCCATTCTCTTAAGTTGGTCAGGTTAGCCTGCCTCTATCTTGTTGGGTCTAGTAGCAAAAATAAGATGCATCCTTTTAACTCGTTAATGAGAAAACACAGAATCACAGAAGGTAAAACATACAAATTCTAATTGTGATTTGACAAATAAGAATTTTTAGTTGATGAAACAGAATACAGACAACAGTCCCAATCATCCATAATCTTCCTCTTTCTTCCCCCTCTTTGCTATGTTATCTATGTAATTGCTCCAAATGCCTGTGGCCAACAGAAAAAGCTTCTTTTCACTGGGATGATTATATGACACTTTTTGACCAATGCCACTCCCTAGTTTTACTAGTTTCTTGGCTAAGAAAAATAAAAAATGAAGAGGATTTGAAAAATAGAAAATGAGAGCTCAATGTCTAAGCTAGAGGAACTAGGTTATACAGTGGAACAGATCATTCCACAGGTGCTGTGGCTCTGCTCTACACACACACACACACATACACACACACACACATACACACACACACACATACACACACACAGATGTCTTTATCATTTTTTACTGAAATTTATGACAGAATCATACCATAGATATCATCTAGTTCAACTCCCTCATTTTACAAATGAGGATCCATAGGTTGGGGAAAAGCTGAATAACAGCTATTATCTTAATGTAATAGGTATTATTGAACTATCAGAACAATAACTATGAGGTACTGAGAGGAACAATGGAAGACTTGTATGAACTGATGCAGAACGAAATAGACAGAAACAAAAGAATAGCATACACAATGATTATAACAATGTAAAATTTCCCTAAAAAAATGCAAAATTTTAAGAAGAACACTGAAATGCCATGACAAATCTTAGTTCTGGAGGGTAGATGATAAAACACACTGCCTTGGGGCAGACAGCTGGGGAAATGTGGGGATGGAATATTGTGTACTTTATCAGACAAAGTCATTTTGTTGGTCACTTTTACTTAACTGTTTTTCTTTGTTACAAAGGTGTGCTAAACAAGGGAAGGAGCATATCAGGAAATGATTGGCATAAAATGTAAAAGGCCTCAATAAAACTCTTCTTAATGATGAGGGAACTTTACCTATGAGGAAACTGAGACCCAGAGATGTGAAGTAGCTTATCCAGATCATACAGATAGTGAATAGCAGAGCTATGATTCAAATGTAGCTCTCCAGTGCTTAAAGGTAAACAGCTGCAATCTCCTTTTACAGAGGATAGAAATGGAGATCTACAGACCTGAAGTGATTTGCCTAGGGTCATACAAAAGGTTAGTCACAGTAACTGCACTAGAAAATGTGGGCCTCTTGACTTCTAAACCAGTGCTAATCAGTGCTCTTTCCACCTTGCTACTATATGTGTATAGTGAACTGCCCACATGCAATGGGCAACAAAATGCCTGTCTTTCAACACTGGTATACATTATTATCAGTACTCCTTTGGTCTGAAGCTATGTCTCCAGGATATTATTAAAATACAAATATATCATGTGGGAGAAGTTCTGCTACATTAATATTCATGAGCTATTAGCTCATGTGTTTAGTCATCATGATAACTAGCTCTTACTTCCAAGATAGCAGAGCTCCAAAGACATGTTATATGGGACAAGTAAGATTTGATGGAAGTGGGACAGCAAAAAAAGAAAAGTGAGAGAAGTAAAAAAACAAAAACAAAACAAAACAACAACAACAACAACTCTGAGCGTAGGCTACTACTAGGGAAGAGATTGTTCCAGTAGTATCCCAAAGAAGAGTCCATGGGCATTCAGGTCTAATCCATTTCTAAACCTAAATTAAAATTCATTCATGGTTTTGCTTTTTAAGATGTAGTTTTGTTTGATGGCATATCATTAACACAAATATTCTTAAGGTGATGCTGTATTACTATGAGTCTTAGAGAGCTACAGTCTCTGAAGGATTGAAGTAAAGGAACAGCCAAAGGACAATGGCAAGGTACATGGAGGGCATGAGTAGTTATGACACAACGCAACCAAGGAATTACACAGAAGTGGTGTAAAGGATGCTTTCAAAGAAGTGTATTACTGAAGGGGAGGAAAAACAGCTGGGGAGCATGGAATAACTGAAGTATACCCCACTCCATGATTTACTGCTCTCCCAGTATCTGTCCTATGAGAAGAGAACAAAAGAAGCTTCCAGAAGACTGAGTAGATCTCCTGTGCTGAGCTTATGGGAAGACACGGACAAGAATCAAACTGGATGGTCAGTAATGGATAGGCTGCCATCTGAATCACTGGAGGAAATACCCACATCAAAAGATCCATTGAAAATTAGCATATATAAAGAAGTATATAATGAAATACAGTATTATAATTATAATCACCATAACTCACTTATATAGCACATTACAATTTACAAATTGTTTTCTTTGCATCAGTCTTATTAAATGGCTGTTATATGATATCTACATTTTACAGATAAGTAAATTGAGACTCAAAGAGATTTAAGTGACTTGTCTAGCATCACACAGCTAGAAAATGATGGTGTGAGCTCAAGGTTGGAACTCAGGTTTTGTGTGTCTAAGTTCAGTACTTTATCTACTATCCTATAAGGTCCTCAACCTCTAGGTTGAGGGCTTTAGAAGGCCATGAAGTCCCTACAAGATGAATCTGAGAATTCTGATGAGCCCCAAACAATGGGACTTTGATCTTTCCTGACGACAAAATGCATGGCATAACAAAGTATGAAAAATAAACCAAAATACCTTGTGGAGAGTGAACAAATGATGTTTTATGCATCTATATTACTATTTTTCAAATGTATGTAGATGTTATAATTAATAAAATTAAAATTCCTTTAAAAGCATTATTGCTTTTATAATGGCCCTTTTCATCATAAATAGTCTCAATCAATGGAAGCTAATACAACCACTATCATGTGAAGCTGTATGAAAAATATGGATAGTAAAAAGGCATTTCAATGGTATGTATGGTCAGACTTCATTGATATGTAGGTTAGTTTTGTTGAACTTTTTTCTCTTTCTTTTTAAATTCTTTGTTATAAGGAATGGCTTGAAGGACTAGGGACATGTTCAGACATGAAGGTGATATAAAAATGAAATACATCAATAAAAATTTTAAAATAATTTTAAAAGGCACTTTCATGTTCTAAAAGTATGGGAACCAATCCAGGACATTATGGGCAAACCTACTCTGTTCCAAGGAATATAAACAAATTCTTGCTTTGTGTTTTTAAAGTGTGATTTTTAAGATCCAAAGAAAGCATGGGACCATAGAATTATAGAATGTTCAGGATGGAAAGTATCTTGGAGATCCTACGATACTAAATTTGGTGCTGAAAGAGACCTTAGAAGCCATCAAATCCAACCCCTTCATTTTCCATTTGAGGGAAACTAGGCACAGAAGGGTTAAATGACTGACCCAGAGGAGCAGAGCCACAAGTGGACTCCACATTTCCTAATTTCTACTACAGTGTTCTTTGTACTTTCCAGCACAATGCCAGCACAAATGGCTCAGGATCCCTAGAGCATTTAGATTGGTCCATATTTTGTAAAAGCATCTTTGTGTTCTGATATGCCATGAACTTAAGGAAAGGCACTGGAGGGAGTCAGGTGGGACACCAGACTTATTCCTATGAGCTTTGTGATTGCTTTGAATATGACTGGGCTCTGAGGAAGACTTTTTTTTATTATAATAGTTTAGTACTTCGGGAACCCATTTGGTAGAGAAGCAATTGAGGTCCTGTTGTTACAAGAGATATTGTTGGTTCTACCACATAATGATAATCAATTACAATTATTTTAATTGACTCTCTAATTATGTCTCAGAGAGAGGAGGAGGGAAAAAGTGTTAGGTGGCTCAGCTACAGAGTGACACGTGGGAGCCATGGAACTCCTAATGTGAAGTCTATTTGGAAGAGCAGGAAAAAAAAAAAGAGCAGAACCAGATTATTAGCTGAAAATTTTGCTCCAGAAAAAAAATGTCATTCTTTTTAGATGTACAGAAAAACTTAATTTATAGAACCACAGAGTTAGTACTGGAAGGGACCTTAGAAGTCAGGTAATTCACCCCTCTCATTAAATAGATAAGGAAACTAAGGTCTTAGGAAGGTGAGTGTTTTGCTGAAGATTACACAAAAGGTGCCAAAGCCAGTACTCAAACTCGGGTTCAAATATGACCAAGTGTTCTTTACACTGAAAGGATTCAGATTTAAGAATATCTCAAAGGACTAAGCAGTGTAAAGTGATGCAGTACATTTTGTTTTGTTTTGTTTCATTTTGTGAGGCAATCGGGATTAAGTGACTTGCCCAGAATCACATAGCTAGTAAGTGTCAAGTATCTGAGATGGGATTTGAACTCAGGTCCTCCTGGCTCTAGGGCCAGTGCTCTATGCACTTCACTGCCTAGCTGCCCCTGCAGGGCCTTTTTTAAAGGCAATAAGGCAAAGAAAATTTAGATGGGATGAAAATTTATATTTCAAAATAATATTATAACATTTTATATCATTTGATAATATTGGTCCTTCTACTGTTCATAACACATATACTGGCTATCTTATAGGGTTGTTGAAAGGAGAATACTTTGTAAATCTTAAAGACTGTTATGAAAATGATTTATTAGTAGTAGTAGAAGTATATAAACTTGAAAATAGTTATATTTCTTATAGAAATATTCTATATCTAAGATTTTTCACTGGATTTCCAAGTGGCTCCATTGGGGTTGGGAAGGAGGAAGGAATCAGGAATGAGACCTCTGTCTTGATAAAACTTCAGTGTGTATGTGTGTGTGTGTGTGTGTGTGTGTGTGTGTGTGCACACGCGTGCGTGTGTGTCTATTGGTGTGCTCACAAAGCTTACACAGGAAAAGAAGTAAAGAGTTGGGAGAGGGCTGGGATTGGCCTATGACTTGTTGAGAGCTCCATTTGTATGTAAAAGGAAGGAATGTTATATGTAGTCTGCCCTTGAGCCCCATCTACTACTCCACTTTCAATGAAGAATCAAAGGGGAATGGAGAAGAAATAAATGCTACCAGACCCCCAGTTATATGAACTGACTGAACACCAACCAGCTAGGAGGCCGATATGAGAACAGGACTGTGATGCTCACAAACACTTGTGAAGGCAGCCATTGAAGAGTCTGGGTCTAAACATACGAACCAGGACCTCTTGGGTTTGGGATCTTCCTACACCTAGATTTTAGAGGTAAATGATTTGCTTGATAGTTTAAGAAATATATTTTAGTCCTCTTACTTCCATGAGAAAATAGCTATATACACACAAACTACACCTGTATGGTCCCCTCCATTGTGTTAAGCTAATGTATGAATAGAAGTGAAGCAGAAGTGGAAAGAAGAAGAATTTTCTTAATGAGTGAAAGCTAAGCCAAGAATCTAACTGGATGAATCTACAGGGTAACAAAATGGTGGCTGCCATCCACAAAAGAAGCAAATCTAGAGGACAGAGATAGCCAGGTCTCTGAGAGAGGAGACTGAAGTTTCCCTCTGGGTGCCCTCTGCTGCTAGGGGGAGCTCATAATCAATAAGGTTAACATGGGATTTTTCTGATTGTTGAACAGGATTAGGCAAGTGGCACACTGCACCCTTTACTGGGTTAATCTAATTGATCTAAAGTATTAACATGTCAGAAGCATTACTGAAGAGTTAATGTGCTTAAACACAACTAATTTCCCATAGAAAATATAGAGCTTTTGGATATGTTAGGAATTTGTGAGTAGAAATGGATTTTTAGATCTGAAGTACATTCAGGATAATGTAAAGTGTAGAAGGGATTTTCCAGTGAATTTTAGACCCTGTTGTGCCCATCATGACTCCACAAATACAAAATAATGGAAAAAGAGGTAAAACTTTTCAAGTGCTAAGTATGAGATTTATGGGGAGAAAAACATGGGAAAGAACAATGATAGAAGAAGCTAACTCTCTGATTTTGTTTTCTACATAACATTGGACTCATGGTACAATGAAAATTTTATCTGGAATAAGAGTACCTGTGTTCACATCCTGGTTCTTCCATTTACCATCTGTTGGAATTGGGCAAGTCACTTAACCCATCTAGGCTTCAGTATCCTTATCTCTTAAATGGGGGTAGTTTAATGACTTTTAAGGTCCCTTCCTGTTCTAAATCTATTATGCTATGAAGTCAAATTATCCATGCAAATCATGTGAAGGTCTCTGAGAGGCCACCGACTTTTTCAGGAGGTGCAATTGCTAGAATGATAGGCTTGGAGTTAGGCAGAACTGGGCTTGACTCTTCTCATTGACATATGACTAGAGACACCTCTCATCATCATCAGGAAAATGGGAATAATGATACCTGTAGTACCTATCTCATAAGGTTGTTGTCTCAAATGAGATGAGATAATAAACCTTGAAATACCTCCTGCCATGCTCCATATTATTATTATTATTATTATTATTATTTTCCTGAAGACTTTATATCATTGATAATAAAGGTAGGGCCATTGGTAATGAAGTATTTCAGTGGAATGTAGGAATGCTGGAGGAAATGTTTGTCCTCACTGGAAATCAAGGTAAGCCAGGTAACTTCTCTCCTGACCTCCAGTCTTACATCTCCAAGTGCCTATTTTGCCATCTCAAACTGAATGTCCTGTAGACATTTAAACTCAACATGTCCAAAACTGAAGTTATTACATTTTCCCCTAAACACTCCCCTCTTTCTAACTTCCCTATTACTGTAGAGGGTATCACCATTCTCTCAGTCATTCAGGGTTGTAACCCAGGTGACATTCTCAGTTTCTTACTCTCAACTCCCATATCCAATCAGTTGTTAAATCCTGTCATCTCTACCTTTGTAACATTTCTTATATATGCCCTCTTCTCTCCTTTGATACTCCTTTGACCCTGGTACAGGTTCCTCATCGTCTCACATCTAGACTATTGAAGTAGCCTTCTGGTCAGTCTTCCTGCCTCAAGTATATCCCCGCTCCAATCCATCTTGCACTCCACTGTCAAACTAATCTTTCTAAAGCTCAGGCCTGACCATGTCATCCCCCTACTCAATAAACTCCAGTGCCTCCCTACCACTTTGTTCATCAATATAAAATCTTCTGTTTGGCTTTCTAAGACCTTCATACCCTAGGATTTCCCACTTTTCCAGTCTTCTTACATCTTACACCTTTCACATACTCTGATGCACTAACATTTGCCTCCTTGCTGTTCTTCTCCCATTTCTGAGCATTTTCACTAGCTGTCTCTCTTGCTTGGAACTCTCCCCCTCCTCATCTCTGCCTCCTGGCTTCCCTCAAGACTCAGCTGAAGTCTCACATTCTGCAAGAAACCTTTCCTGGTCCTCCTTAATCTTAGTGCCTTTTCTCCGAGATTATCCTCAATTTTTCCTGCATTGATCTGGTTTGTACATAGTTGTTTGCATGTTTTCTTTCTTAATAGATGTAAACTCCTTGAGATCAGGAGCTGTTGTTTGCCTTTCTTCATATCTTCAGAAAGTATTAACACAATTTCTGGCTCCTAGTAGACACTTAATAAATTCTATTGACTGACAAACTGATCAGTGGGAATGGCAGGGATGATACTACAAATCATCACGTGATTTGTAGACCTACCAAGCAAGGTTTCAACATCCACTAAAAGCTTTTATGTACAAGGCAAGGTTCTTGATTCTATTTACTTCTCTTTCAATGAAGAAAGAAGGACCATGTACACGACCCTTTTTCCCTTAAGAGAAAGGATAGGACCAATAATAGAACAAAATTTGATCATAATCTGATGGGCAGTTACAGGGTGCTGTCATTCATCTGGGCAGCTCCCTCAGTAAAGGGGAAATACAGGAGTTAGAGGCAGTGGTTGACTTTGCCTACTTATTCTGTAAAAAAAATCTTCTTAGTTTGGGTTTGTACTATCACTAAATTGCTCAGAGTTCTGATTCATATCAGTTGGAACCTGGAATAGACTAAATAGAACAAGTGGAAAGAGTGCTGGACTTGAAATTAATAATAATAATAGCTAACATTTACATAGTGCTTCCTATGTACTGGTACTGTGCCACACATTTTACAATTATTACCTCAGTTGATCCCACAACAACCCTGGGAGGTAGGTGCTATTAATATCCCCATATTACAGATTAAGAAACAGAAGCAAACAGAGGTTAACTTGTGTTAACTTGCCCAAAGTCACACAGCTAGTATATGTCTAACGCTACATTTAAACAGAGGCCTTCCTGAGTCCAGGCCTGGAGCTCTGTCCATTACACCTAGCTGAATTCAAATCCTAGCTTTACCACTTACTATTGGGGAAATCCCCTCTCTTTTCTGGACCTCAACTTCCTGACCTTTAAAATGTGAGGATTGAACTAAATGGAATCCTTGGCCCCTTCTCCCTCTAAGTTTATGACGGTCATTCTAATCTGCCCAAATTTACCTAATGACCAAACATACCTAATGCTAATGAAATATGGGGAATCCAAAGAACAGCATCTGCGGTTGACAAGAGGATGGTCACCTTCTACCAAAGACAACCAGAGATTGTGTTATCTGATTCAGAATGTACCAGAAAGGACAGGGGTACAGAGCTGGACAACAAAAAGAGATACACTTGGGTTGTGTGATCAAAATACAGCAGAAAGACACAGTAATGACCCAGAGCAAAAGAGAAATAACCAGGCTCTAGCTCCCTCCCACTCACTCCTCCATTAGCCAAACCACAGCAGTTAAGGACAAAATGGGATTAAAAAAAAAAAAAAAACAACAAACTTTTTTTAAAAAATGGTTTTCAACAAGTATCATGTTAACCAAAGAATGAGCCTACTAACTTCACTCTGCTTGTGCTGAATGGATCTTTGCCCACACTAACAGGAAAGTGGAAGCAACATTTGGGTTGGTTGGCTCAGAAAGGTTAAAAATGCAGCCACATTGTTCTCCACACCAGGGCATTTGCAATGGTGTTTTCAGGGGAATAAGAGAAGAGCTGTACTCTGACAAACAGGGAACCAATAAAGAGAGCCAGGAAGGAAAGAAACAACAGCTGAAGAATAGAATAGGTAAGCTGACCCTGGAAGCCAGGGAGTAATAGAAATGGCTTCAGGGATGTTGTGAGAATGACAGAGAAAGTTTACCAAGATCCTCTTTCCCTTTGGTTGAAGGGCCTGATATATTTAGGTCTATGGAACAAAATATCCTTCAATCCAACTCAACATACCAATATCAAATCAAGAGATTTCACAAATCTATCTAACTGGTCCTAATTTGTTTCCTGAACTCATCACCTGATTCCAATACTAATTAGCGTGGAAGCTTTAACCCATGCCCTTTTTCTGACCTGGACCAATTTGCCCCTCCTTAAGCATACTCTTTCTGTTTTGGGGCCTCCCGAATCACACCAGACTTATCTGTTTGGCTTTAGCCATTACTGAAGAACAGAATTCCCAAACTCAAATGATCTAGCAACCTCAGTCTCCCCAGCTGCAGCGACTTTTGGCATCCTCCACCACCCCGACCAGCATTTTCACTTTAAATATGAAGAAACTGAATCTCAGACAGGTTAAGTGGCTTGTGTTGGGTCACAAAGCTAGTATGAGCTAGTCTGAGGAAGGATTTGAACTAGGTCTTTCTGGCTGCAAGTCCAGAACTCTTCCTCCTACACTATGCTTATATGTTTTCCCTGATAGAATGCAAGCCTACCTGAGATCAGGGACTGAATTTTTGTTTTATATCCCCAGAACTTCTCACAATCCCCTGAACACAGTAGGCACTTAATAAATATTTGTTGAAATAAATAAATATTTGTGAAAATTTCCTATGTGCACGGTGCTTCCCTCCACTCCCATTCCAGGCAAACTAGTCTACTCAATGTCTTTCAAGATGCTCTTTAAATTCTCACCTGCAAGTCTTTACTTCTGAAATGTCCTAGACTCCTTTGCTCTGACTATAAAATCCTACTCATCTTTCAAAACCCAGCTCAAGTCCTACCTAAAGCACTTCCAGGTCACCCCAGCCCACAATGATTAATGCTTTTGAATTACTGCAGCACTTCAAGTCTGTACAATTCACTTGGTATAAAGGGTCTTATGTTGTGAATTATCTTTTTATCTATATGTTCTATCTCCCAAAATAATTTGTAAGCTTCCTGAGGGCAAGGGTCACATCTTCCTTATCTTTGAAACCTTCGTGGCATGTAGTATACTGTCTCATACAGAGATGCTCAAAAATGTTGGTTGATTGTCTTGTTTAACTGCAGTTTGTACCAGTTTTTCCTCAAGCAATCTCACAGATGCCAATCTCTCTTCTTTTTTTTGTTTTTGAAACAAAACAGCATGTCTCTCCAGGGCAACTAATTAGGTGGCACATCTACCTCACTGGCTTGAATATGGACTATGCCCAAATGGAATTCTCCCTAATACATATTTAAGGGTGAGAATTCCATTTGGGGATGATCTATATACTTATCCCTAATACATATATACATACAAAATATACATGTGATATACATATATATAAAATCTACATATGCGTATTAGGGTTGAGAATTCCAGTTGGGGATGATCTATGCTTACCTCTAATGCATACATACAAAAATATGTGTGTGTGATATGTGTATATATAAAATCTATATATATGCATGATATGCATTTATATATAATCTATAACTGTGTATTAGGGGTAAAATATCATTTTGGGGTGGTCTATATTGTATATGTCTATATATGTGTATGTATATACACACACATACATACATGCACACACAGGCATATATACTGAATAATAACACTAGTTATAGGCTATACTCAGACAAATTTGTGGAAAGTAAGACCAATATTTGGACCAATATGTTATTTCTGAAAGATCTAAATAGAGAAGTAAAATGATAATGCCTATTCTGAAGACACTGCAATCACTCTATTGGTAACAATTTGGGGAGCTGTCCCTGAATTATCACTGGTGATGTAAGACAAGAAGTCAAGAATATAAAGAAAAGTATGATTGGAAAAGTGAGAGAAAGGGGTGGTATGGAGGTAATCCAGATAGTAGGGAAGCCATTAAAACCTAAGATAATTTTGAATAATAAAGGATTTAGGGATTGGGTTAAGAAAGGGAAGTTGCATAAAATCAAGAAATACATTCATAGACAGAAAAAAGCCACAGACTATTCCAGAAAATACCCTAATCTGAAAAGGCAAAACAGGGAGGAGAATAATTGGTGTCAATTATCAAGCTAGTAGGCTTGGGTTAGTTAGTAATTTTTTAAAAAGTTGAATGCATTTAATTGTATTCATATGGATACCATAATATGGATTTCTAGCCATGTGGCCCACTGTGGAAAAACACAACCACCCCTGACCTAGGGGATTAGAGGCAAAGGGATGTATTTGTGTGAGATGGTAACAACAACAATTGAAGCTAGAATTTATATAGTGCCTACTATGTGCCAAGCACTGTGCTAAATGCTTTACAAATATTGTATCATTTGATCCTCAGAACAGCCCCAAGAGATAGGTGTGGTTATTATCCAATCAAAAAACTCCTTTAATGACCCCAAACTTGTCCCAGAAATGCAAATCCAGCTTTTCTAATATCATTATTCTAGCAGTGATAGAATACCACTACAAATTATGGAAAACCAAAATCTCTGAAGAATAAAGATTAAGTATCACTGGGAGGACAACAGAGAGATTCAAAGAAAGGGCAAAGATGAAGAGCACGTGAGACGGTCACAGCACAAAACAAATAAGAAACTGAAGAACTAGAGCAAAAGATGGATAATTGGAAAAGAGGGTGTATTAGTCATATGTCAAGAGCAAGAGATAGTTAATCAATGGCCAGACTGTGGGCCATCACTGATATCTCAGGAAGCTCACACAGCACATTGGATGGGCCTATCTATGACTAACTTGTGGGAAGCCATAGACGAGAGTCACACAGGATGAACAGACATGGATGGGCAGGCAATCTGCATTGCTGGAGGGAAAGTCATATTGATGAGATCAAAGATCCATTTTAATACCTGAACAGTGGAACCAAGATCATCTCAAAGGTTTCTTCTAGTCCAATAGCTCTATGATTCTGTGCTCCTATGGGAGATCTCGAACAAAAGAGCAGGGAGTATCTCCAAAAGGAAATACACTAACATTAGCAGTCTCTTCTCATATATAGGCAGCAGTGTGGGTGCACTGGATAGAGTGCTGGACTTGGATTTAAGAAGAACTGAATTCAAATCTTACCTTAGACATTTACTGGCAGCTTGACCCCTGAGCAAGTCACTTTAACTGCTGTCTGCCTCAGTTTCCTCATCTGGAAAATGGCAATAATAATAGCACTTACCTTACAAGGTTGTGGTGAGGATAAAAATAATAAAATATTTATGAAATGTGTTGCAAACATTAAAATATCATATAAATGCTAGTCATTATATTTCTGTGTGTGTGAAAAAATAGCAATAGCCCAGAATGGGAACACCATCTTTGTGTCAGATATCCACTTGGAGAGATACCTAACAATGCCTGCTGCTTCTGAATTATGCTATTAGTCTTCTTACCTTCAAGTCCTTTTGGGGTTTGCTTTAAACAACAACAACAACCCACGAACACATATTATATCACAGATTTAAATTATAGGACACATCCTAGTTAAGTGTAATATCTTCTAGTAGCTATGGGGTGCGACCTCTTGATCAGGAATAAGGTATCTGAGCTATTTCCTAAAGAGTAAAATTACGAAAGCACAAGATACCAGATTCAAAAAAAATGTTACCAGATACCCTGCTGGATTTCAAGTGACTAGGTCGAAATTCAGTAGGAAACACTGTTTAAGGAAAAACAAAACAGAAAACCTACTAGCAAAGGAGGCCAAATAGAGCATTGTTTTAGTTACTTAGGGGATAATGACAATGGAATAGCACATTGTCACAGGGTAATGGTCTCCTGCTGCTACATAAATGCCAAGGCAAAACCAAAGCATTTATCAAAAACAAACAAGCAGGCAGAGTAGCTACCTTAGTTTTAAAGCAAGGCCCGTAGATCCTGGAGCAAAGTTCTAACCCAACACTTTAATTTCATTATAGAAATGCATGAGAATGAGCCCCTGCTCCATTAGGTGATTGCCTGGGGAAATACAGTCTCCTTGCAATGATCTTCTGGAATCATTGAATTCAGCTAGGCTATAGGCCGCTTTGAACTCTCTAACCAGTGCAAAAACAGACTTTTCATAAAAACACAATTACTGGTTCATGTATCTTGGCTCTTCATTGGCTGAAATGGTATTCTTGTTTTTTTCCCTTCAGTTCTCTCTCTCTCTCTCTCTCTCTCTCTCTCTCTCTCTCTCACACACACACACACACACACACACCTTCATTCTTTTCATAACTGTTGATGGTAGATACAAGCTCTGTGTAATATAATTTTGCATCTGCTTAACAAGAAACTCTTGTTATTATAAGCATCAGTCAAGGATACACTGGGTCTGAAACAAATAATCCATTAACCTGACACAGAGAGTTGATGTTTCCCCATCTGTAATCTCTTTATTCCTTTCAAAATTATTCCCTTGGGGTTAGAAAGTCTGTAAAGTACAGGTAATTTTCCGAGCAAGATAAAATCCAAGCTAAAAAAAAGTTTAAGCAGTTCCAGATTCCTGGGTTTTGTACAGGGTAGACAATAAAAATGCTTTCATTTCTGAGCAAAAACAAAATTTCAGAAAGAACAGATTTTCTATGAGTTTGAAAACTATGCAAGCTTTTAGAGAAAACACAGTTTGAGTTGCCTTGTACAGCCTGAGCAGGTCTGAATGCAAGTCAATATGGTGGCATTCTCTTATTCCTCCAAACACCCAGACGTAATCAAAACCACGAAACATTGGAGCAAGAGGGGATTTTGGTAGAACAGCTAGTCCAACCTTATCATTTTATTGATTTGAAAATTCAAGTTCAGTTTTTCCTTTTAGTTGATGAGTTCATTCTTCTAAAATTAGGGGTGTCTGCATGTGAAAGAACTATCTAAAATGGCTATTGCCTTGTACCCCTTTTGTCTTTGTAACTTTTCCATTTCTTTGCATGCCAGATTTAGGTATGAAGAGAGAAACAGAGAATGGGTTATTAAGAGAAGCTAGTGGTTTTTCAGCAGTATGCTTCACCATTTAAAATTAGAGAGGGTTACTATGTCCTTTCAAAAACTTTGCCTTGTTGTTACTGGTGTGGATGAGCCACTGACCTGAGAAGCAGTATTTACTTGTGACTTGTAGCCACAAGACTTGGAGAATCAGCCATTTATTAGCTGTTAAATATTAGACAAATCCCTTAACCTGTCTGAGTACATATCAATTTTTTCATCTGTAAAATGGGCATAATAAAATCTGTTGTGAGAGGCAGCATGCTATAGTAGATAGCTGGTCTTAGAGTTAGAAAGACTTGGCTCAAATCCTACTTGTGGCTCATACTAGCTGTGTGACCAGGGGTAAATCGCTCAAGTTGCCTATTTGCATCTGGGAGGGAATTTCTACACCAGCAGCTCCCTCCTTACACCATAGAAAATGTATTTTTCCAAATTGGGGGGGGGGGGACTATTCTACAATGTTATAAGGCATGTAAAGTACTTTGCAAACCTTACAATATTATATTATGGCATGGTTAAAAGCAAGCATATATGACACTTCCTGTTGCTTTGCTCCATGGAGGGAGGAAATGAGCCAGTACAGGTTTTTTAGTCAGTGAAATAAGATGATCATTCCAGAAGTCACAATCAGTCACAGGCACATTGGTGGAGGGAAGGAGAAAAAGGGTGTGTGTTGGGGGGAAGGGGCCTATTTAGAATAAAGAGACAAAAATCCAAGGGAACACTCATAAGAACAGAAGAAGGTTTTAAAGGTGAAATTTAGTTGATAAATACCAAACAGAAAGGATGAGAATACAGGGCCATCATTAGGATGACCTAGTGCTATCAGATCCTATAACTACATACTCCAACTATAAACCACAGTCCTAGGGGAACAGTCCTATAGTAAGATAACGTTTCTACAAATTAGAGGGATGGTGACTTCTTGTTGGATTTAAAGAAAACCTAGCCAATTCAGGCACTCAATGATACTTTGTCCACAATAGCATAGTAATTCTAGAAAAAAATGTGGGTTTTATTTGCTTCCATTATCTATCCAAAGGCTTTGCTTTTTTTTTTCTTGTTACGATTCTCAAAATTTATTTATTTTTCACTTGGGCTGTCTTACACACCCAGTCCAAACTGCAAAAATAGGTATGATGCATTCACAGCAATCCAGATTTTGCAATAAAGCAGATTTCCATGCAAATTCAGTGTAGTCCAAATGTTCCAGTACTCTGGGCCTCTATTCAAATAAAAGGTCTCTGTGTACAGGAAACTGCCTAGTTACAAGAATATGGCAAATAGATTTAAAATATCAAATGCTATATCCAGTTTGTCTTGGGGGGGGGTGTATCACAGAGACTTTCTTAGTAGAAAAAAATTTCCCTATGAAGGGAACAAAGTTCAAGGATTTTTTTTTAAAGTTTCAGAAAGAATTAGTCAAAAGTGTATGAGAAACGTAACTTTCAACTTCAAGTTTGGGTTAATAAAAACAAACCAAGTTTCAATCACTTTAATATACATTTAAAGGTAATTTAAGATACTGGTAGTCCCTCTATCCATGGCTACAACTTAATAGACTTTCAAAGATGAAACATTCCTGACTGTATTCAAGAAAAGTTGCCCCAGTAATTTTGAAAAATATTAAAAACATGGAAGCAATTGAAAAATCTCTTTCACTTGTGCAATATAATCTTTCATGAACTCTTCAGTTACAAGACTAAGCTAAAGAATGTCACACTTTCAATTTTTGATGGCTATGTGGCTGTAATTCTGTGCTGCTATGTCATGCTATTGAAAGGAATGCTACTCTCTCCACTCTCATTTCCTCCTGTTGTTCAAACCAAACAAAAATAACTGAAGAAATTAACCAGCTCTGATAATTCTGGATGACCATAAGTAAATTTCTTTATCTCTCTGGGACTCAATTTAAGGGGCTGAACTAGATCAAAGGTTCTAAATATAGGGTCCATGGACCAGATTTGAGGGGGCCATGTACATGAAGGGGGGAATTCCATCCTTATTTCCACTTTTAACTGAAATTTATAATTTCCTTTAATTATTTAAAAACATTTTTCAGAGAAAAGTCCACAGACTTCACTAGACTGCCAAAGAGATTAAGGACACAAAAAAGTTTAAGAACCCTTAGACTAATGGTCTCTAAGGCCCCTTTCCAGTTCTAACATGGTAGGCTTCTATGAAAATGCTGGGAGAATGGGAGCAGGGAACTGAGAAAAGAAGCAGTGAATTTTTTAAATGCTTCAAATCTGCCAAACAAAAGTTAAATTTTATGGATAATGATGATAAACTATATAGTTTATGATCATATAGATTGTAGATTTAGAGCCAGGTAGAACCTCAGAGTCCATTCAAGAGAACTGAGGCCCAAGGAGGTTAAGTATTTACTCAATTTCATACAAATTCCTAGGTAGCATTTATAATATTTTAGGTTACTTCTCTAGGCTTATCTTTGAAATGGGTCAAATGTCCCAGTGACAGAAGTCCTCTGTTGATATGGACTCCTGAAGCCAGAAGTTCTAAGGCAATCATAAATTTAATATAAATTTTAAAAAGCGTCATGGCCTCCATAATCACTACCAAATACCCAGTCCTCAATCTTCTGCTAAAAGAATCCTTCATCTGTAGGTGGGCTGTTTTGAAGGTTTCATCTTATTTTGTCTTTCAAGGGATTATTTTTGGGTTTTAGAGGTGGCATGAAGTAAAAGAGGGAAAAGAAGAGGAAAAGGGGGAATGAGCTGAAGAAAGAGAGAGAGAGAGAGAGAGAGAGAGAGAGAGAGAGAGAGAGAGAGAGAGAGAGAGAGAGAAAGAGAGAGAGAGGATGAAAAGGGGAAATAAACAAGAAGAGGAGAGATTGGGAAGGAAATGAGGAAAGTTGGGAAGACCCTCAGGATGTAGGGGGGAGGGGAGAGGGAGGAGGTAGATAGAATGTACCTGCTTGGGCAAAGGAGTTACCTAACTCAAGACGCAGGTACCATCAAGCAGCCTGCTTTCTTCTAATTGACCTGAAACCCACAAGCTACCTGAGGCCATGTCTCTTTCTTCTGGCTGTGTCCAGCCTCAACCACACCTTGTTTCAACCCACAGGAGTGTCTGGGACCCAACCCCAGTGGTCGCAGCTTTCCTGTGGCCCCTGGGCTGGATGGTTGTGTTAAATTAAAACAGTGGCTGAGGAAGAATGGATGGAGAGTGGGTTCGTGGAGTCGGTTGGGGTGGGAGGAGAATGATAATCTTGCTGTAGCTCATATACTGGCATAGGGGTAGAAAAATAGGCGGGTGCTGGCTGGGTGTATCCGGCGGCGCCCCTGGACTGCCTGCCTGGGTTTAGAGCTGGTGAGCTGTGAGGCCTCTGGCCGCGGAAGCAGAACAGCTTTGAAAAAAGAGGTGCCCTCCACCCCTTTTTCCCACCCCTCCCCCTTGCCAAATTTCAGTTGACTTCTTTTTGGTTGACCGCAGTGAGGTCAAGCTTTCCCTCCGAGGTTTGACCGGGCTCCAAACAGGCTTACCTGCTAAACGGAGTGCACTGGTTTTGTCGAGGGGGTTGGGGGGGATGGAGGAGAGGCCTGTTGGAGGGATTTCTTCACTCTCTTGCTTTTTTTTCCAGTCTCCCCCAATGTTCATTCACCCGCCCACCCTTCCGCCAACCTGCTTCCCTTCCGCAGCCCTGAAGCCAAGGGCAGCTGGGGTGTCTGTCCCCTCCCCTGGTCCATTCCATCGCGGGCCACCCCTCACCTCGGGGACAGTCACTCCGATCCCACCGCGGACCGGGCCGTGGGGGCTCCGCAGGAACTTCCGTGGGGGCTGGGAGACAGGGATGAGAGGTGGGCGGGCTGCCCCCGGCGCCTGGACCGAAGAGATCTCCCTCCCGTCGCCCTTACACCCCCAGCCCCAACCCCTGCCCCCAGACCCCCAAAAGATACTGACGTGCAAAGGTCCTTTTCTGCCTATTTCTCGGGCTTCTTCCCAGGGCCCCAGACTCACAACTCCCAAGAGGCAGAAAAAGGGGTGGGGGGAGAGGAAAGAAACGTATGTTTCCCAGGGGGGAAGAAAGCATAAATACCACACACACACACACACACACACACACACACACACACAAACCTTCCACGTACCGCCCTGAATTCCTTCTGCGACCCTCAACCCGCCACCCTCACTGCAAGCAGCGCCTTCCTCCCCAACTGCTCCCTCCCAGATCGAAGGGAGGGGGAACCGAGCCTGAGGCAGAGCCGGAGAGTAAAGAAAGTTACGCAGACACTTTGTTTTTGCATTTCTCGGTTTCCCTCAGTAATAGCCCCGAGGGGGAGATGTCAGCCTGGGCTAATCCCCTTCTCACCAAGGCAAAAGCGGGTGCAGGAGAGGAAGGTGTCCCGCTAAGGCCCCTAGCCCAGGGCCACAGGTGTCTATTTGGCAAGTGATGCCGCGCTGAACTGGGGGGAACTGATCCCAGCGCGGCCTGGTAAGCAATGACTGTGCTTTTGCGGGTGCCCATCCCAGGGCCACCCGACTCTGTCAACGCCTGCAAGCCGAGCCTGCTTCCCCTGGACATCGGACGTGGGGACGAGGTCCTCAATAAGACCAGTGCTACTCTCCTAGGGACGAGGAGGAAGAGCACAGACGAGCCTATGCTCACTCTCTCCTCTTTGAGGCCAGAGGCAGGAGCTCCCCAGGGGTAACATTTGGTCTCGTAATTTTCCATCAGTCGAATAAACACATAAACCAAAGTTGTGTAAAAGGAAAAGTTATGCAGGCGTTAACACTCAACAGTCCCCCAAGGCTGGGTTACAGATACTGTGGACAGAATGCTTATATTGGGTGATTTCGTTAGTTTCTCGCTCAGACCTCTGAATCATGTCAGAAACATTTTGTTGCAGAGAACCTTTAAAATGGGATCGGCTTTTTCCAGGTCGAGGAGTCTACGTCAGATCAAGAATTGCGGGCGCCAACTGGTTTGGCAAATTACTAAGAGGACATTTCCTAGAGTCCAAAAAAAAAAAAAAAAAAGTCAATTCAGCTGCCAACAAGCTCCACTGGTTCTGCACCAAAAGTCGTCACCTCGCTTTCTTGGTGTGCTCCTAAGATGGTGAGAATAATAGTAATATGCCTAAAGATAGCAACGTCAACACTCTGCAGGAGAGAAGCCTTCTTGGAGGATCTAGAAACACACACACACACACACACACACACACACACACAC
>NW_020948983.1:3088720-3136503 GCF_900497805.2 Vombatus ursinus | reverse complement strand
ACACACACACACACACACACACACACACACACACACTCCAGTCATGTGGACCTGTGTTTTATCTGTACATACGTTGGAAGTCTAGAATTGTCCAGGTTTATTAAATGGTCTTCTATTTACAGATTTCGCACATGTCTCCGCAAGAGACCTTGTTTATCCTCCCAAGAGTATTGAGTCAGTTAGAAAACGAGATTAAAGCGTTAATCTACCGTTCATCCACACACAAAAAAGGGCCCTAGGACGACGCTTTCCACTTACCTCGGAATAGTCATCAAAGGGACATGCAGTACTGTGCAATGGGAAGAAATTAGATGGCGGCTCTCTCTTTAGCAAAACCATTACCTTGACTTTCTACAATAAAGAAAATCCATAAAGAGGAGCTATTGAGGGTTTCAAATGACATAACGATAGTTTAGAAGGTTCCCCCCACCACCGCCTTTTTTTTTTTTTTCTGCGAGTCAACTGAGCAATTTAAAAGAGTGAGTTCTTCAAAGGAGGGACAGTAACTGGCATTCAACCACTGGCAGGCAGCTGTCGGTTTATTTTGTTTAATTTCAAAGCACTTTTTAGGAAAAAGGAGGGGGAAAATCACAACCCAGAGATAATGCCCCTAATAAGTGCAGGCCCTAGCGTAAAGGTGAACCTTGGAATATTTCGGGAGATCATTACACCAGTGCCTATATTCTGGTCGCCTGGAACTAGCATCTGCCCCCACACTTCTCCCTAAAGGAGAAATACAGATCAGACGGTACCTAAACTCCAGTAGAGTTCCCAATGAACACATAAATACGAACCCCTGGGGCAGATGGTCTCTCGGGGTTAAACAAACATACCTTCGACACCCAGGATGACTGGGGCTCTGGCAGGAAAGGAGCCCGAAATTGATTCTAAGAGGACATGAAATTAACGTCTCTGCGACAGTCATTCAACAAACATTTATTAAGCGGTGTACTATTTGCCAAGCATGGTGTTAAAAGCTTCGGATTAGACTAAATTCAGTCTCAACTATACTGTCCCACCCGTGCTGAGAAAAGTGTATCTTAAATCCGATTTTATTTTTAACGGATTCCTAGTTACATCAGAAAAACTACTGGATCCCACAATAATTAAAGTCAGCTCTTAGCTGTAAATGACCGTGTGTATATCTATATGTATATGTGTGTGTTAAAGAGCAATACAGGAACATGCACGTGATATAGACTGTACATCACACATATACTAAAAACCAATCTGCAAGCAATAGGTAGCTGCCACATTATTTTTAAAACTGTGCTTGTGAATCGCACAGGCTCGAATGAACACACACACACACACACACACACACACACCCCAAGCCACTCCAATACAAGGTGTTATGATTCTCTAGGTCAATGTCAATTGCCTAAAAAGAATATTAATCCCAACTGAATTTCCCAGTTTAACTCTGAAGGAAATAGATTTAGAGCCACAGCTCTTAGCCCAGTGTGTCCATCCTCCAGGGCGATGAGCAGAGACAGGAGTATGACTCCCAGGCATTCTCTCTGGCTTTTTCTAAAGAAAATGGCTGTTTGGGTCGCTCAGGCACACGGAAATGAACTTCGCAGTATATTTCAGGGACCGAGGAGAGGTAGTAAATTAATACTCCAGAGTCTTGACCGCGACTCGGGTCCCCGATTAGCTGAGCAGCACTGCCACCTAGTATCTTGGGTTATGATAAAGTCTCCAGGCCGCGTGGGCCCTTCCGGCCGGCAAAGGGGCGCGGCCGTGGGATGCGGGCGGCGCTGCGCAAACGCAGGCCAGGGAAGGAGTCCAGGCCACTGGAGTAGATGAAATGACCAATTCTCCTAGGGACTACGGGTGGGAAGATGAAGAGCGGCGCTGAGCTAGTGGTTAATCTCGTCTTCCTTGCTCACCTATTTCCCTCCTCCGCGCTCATTCTTTTCCTCTCTCCTTTCCCTCCCCCCCCCCTTTTTTTCTGTGAGAACCTCTCTTTAAATTCATAAATATCAGTTAACCAACCTGGTTCCATTGCTGGCAGGTGGCTGGGTTCTGGTTTTGGACGAGCTATATACTATCTCTTTGACCTTAAGAAAAGAAGGTCTTCTTCCTGAAATTCAGATTCTTCATCTAAAAAACAGGGCTAACAGTACTGACCCTTCCTCCTTCCCAGGGCAGTTGTGAGGGTCCAATGAGTCAAAAGGGTCCCAGAGAAACATATACGGGCAGTATGAGACCGATGGACTTGGACTCCGGGGGTCTAGCCTTGAATCGCTAGCCTCGGGGTCTTGGGCAAATAACCTCAGTTTCAGTTTTCTCATCTGCAAAATGGGAATAATAATACTTGCAGTACTTACTCCACAGGGTTGGTGAAGTAAGATTTTTGTCAACTTGGAGGTGAACATGATTTTGTAACTCTATGCCATGTAGATGTAAAAGTTTTTGCTTTTTTTGGAGGGGGGGAGGCTTGGTTTTGTTTTTTTGGTTACAAGTCCCAACAAAACCTGATATGGTGGATAGAGCCTCGGAGTGTGGAAGACCTGGGTTCTGACGGGTCTGACCCATGCTCAAGTACTTCAACCTCTCGGGGCTCCGGGCAATTCTCAAATATAAATTGTAGATAAAGTGTCAACCTACATTGGTAGAGGAGTTTCTTCACCAGGAGTTCTTGGGTATCAATGAAATTACAGGTCCAGAGAGATTCATGGGATATGCCCCAGAAGGCAAATATCAGGAGGAGACCTCTAAAAAGTTCTTTCTTTAATGAAGTCATCTGCCTTTCTCTCCTTATCCTTTCTCAGCAAGAACCTGACATCCTGTTCAATGCCTCTATGCCAGGTCACCCATTGCCTTTGCAGAAAGAGCATGCAACTAAGGGTCAGGCACCGTCTAGGGAATCAGTGGTAAGATTTTGTTTTGAACTGCTTTGCCCTCCCTTGATCCACACCCCAAATTCCCGTATAGCATAAAAAGTGGAATTCTGAAGAGCCCAAGTGGACCAGGGGAGAGGGGCATGGCCCAGTTAGTGTGGCCTGGCAGAAAGTGGTTTTGAGAGGGTGGGAGGTAGCTACTAGACTCCAGATCCAGGCCAGAGAGAAGAGAAACCAGATCAAGTCATTTTCTCAGAACCTTTCAAATGAGACTGTTGAGTTAGGTAATTCAGCTCTGAAATTCTGTCATTCTCAAATTAAAGGTAAAGAAACTTCTTTTAGTTTGGAAATGATTTTTTAAAATAACTTCTTCCATTCCCTTTCTCTCAAAAGAAAAACATAAAAACCAGTCCCCAAAGCCTTTATTTGGTTAACTCCTGTTTTTCCAAAAGGAAAAATAGGGAGGGAAGGAAAAGGGAAGCTCCTTTCCAGGTCCTTACTTGTTCAGGCACTCCAGCATGTCAAGCCCCAGGCTTCAGTTTCAAAGTTGTGGCAGTTAGGTGTTGAAAAGGACTGAGAGTTAGGAAGACCTGAGGTCAAATTTGGCCTCAGACATCTACTAGCTGTGACTAGGGCAAGTCACAACCTCAGTTTCCTCATCTGTAAAACAGGAATAATAGTAGCACCTACATCCCAGGATTGTGAGGATCAGATGGAATAATTGCAAAGCATTTAGAGCAGTGCCTGGAATATAGTAAGTGCTATATAAAGGTTAGCTATTATTATTATTAAGGTGTCCAGTGCCAGGAACTTGGCAAAAATCTTCCAGAGTGAAGTCTCTGAGCTCCTTTACTGGGCAGTTCTTTTCATTGGCCTGGGAGGAGAGAAGAGAGGAAATGGGAATTATGCAGAGAGCTGGAATTCCACCTCTGGAAGCTATTCTATCCCCTAGCTCTCCATAAATCTACCTGCCACAAGAGGAGGAAATTGGAACATCATTTGGACTTCCCTTTATTTAAGGGAAGGAAGTTACCCTTCTCCACCCATCCAAAACATTAGACAGAGGGGAGCAAGAGCTAGGGGACCTGGGTTCCAGGCTTGGTCTTGTCACAGATTTGGCTTTGTAACTTTAGGCATTACATTACTTTTTACTTTTTTTTTTTTTGAGGCAATGGGAGTTAAGTGACTTATCCAGGGTCACTCAGGTATTAAGTGCCTGAGGCTGGATTGGAACTCAGGTCCTCCTGGTTCCAGCCTCAAGGATCTATCTAGCTGTCCCTCATCTTACTTTATTGTGCCTCAGTTTCCTGCTTTGTCAAATGAAGGGATTGGACCAGATGGTCTTTGAAAACTATCCAATTCTACCAATCTTTCATCATAATTCTATTGTTATAAATAATTTTTAAATGCTAATATTTTAAATGCTTGTAGATGAGTAAAAATACTAATTGAGAAATCTTGGGCAAGGTGCAAATCTCTGAGCTTCAATTTCTGAGCTTGTAAAATAAGTATTAGAAGCTCGTCACTATATAACTGGAAGGGACCACCCTTGAGCATCCAGGAAACTGAAACTCAGAGAGATGTCAGGAGTGAATTTGGAACCAAGGTCTGTCTACCTCCAAGTCTAGCATTCTATGCAGTCTAACGAGCTGCTTCCAAGGACCTTTCTATTTCTGACATTCCAAGGTTGAGGGATTCACTAAAATGTTCATTGATCATTCCTTATTCTTGGTAGTTAGATACAAACTCCCCCCTCCCCCTTGCAGTGTTTCCCAAACTCTCAGTTCTCTCCAGCATGAATGAGTGGGTGTATGGAGGAGGAAATTCCAGATTCTCTTTGGTTTTCTGGAGTTTCGTTCAGGTGAAGCTCAGTAGGGGTACGGGAAAGAAACCTTCTGCCCTCTCTATTACTTCCCCCATCCCTAGATCAGTCTCTCGACCTCAAATCTGCTCACAGCTAAACCTTCAGGGTACTTGCTTGGTCCTAGTGACTGGGTACTTTAGGGGGTCATTACAGTTCAACAAACATTCTTTAAAGCACCTAGTATTAGCAAGACATTCTGTTACACTCTGGGGGTGCATGGGTAAAGCATTTTGGTACAGTCCTTTCTCTCAAAGAGATTACAATTTAGCATGCCCTTAGAAGGGAGTGGAGGGATAGTGTCATACACTTACTTTCAGTCTCCTGGGTCAACCATAACTATTATTAATGTTTTGTTTTACAGCAACATAATGTAACATGACAGATATTTATACTGTTTAATTTTTCAAAGTACTTTCACATTAGCTCATTATTTCCTATACAACTCTATATACATATCTATAATGAAACAATAACTAATGCCTTTATTTACAAAGACCTTTAATGAACATTAACACTTTTGATCCTCCTAATCCTGTGAGGTAAGCAGGGAGAATATTATGATTCCCATTTTACAGATGAAGAAACTGATGCTCATAGGTGAAGTGACTACCTAATGGTGGAGTCAGGGTAGAACTCAGGGCTTAAGTTCATTGCTCTTTCCACTGCAATTGAGACAGACACTCGAGAGAGAAATCTATGTGTGGTATAAATTTTACACACACACACACACACACACACACACACATATATACCCTGCACCTGACTCTTATTGCCCAGGATCTTTGCAGAACTCTATATCAGATGTACCCTCTCCTCAGAGCCAGCGCTCAAGGCAGTGGAGGACAATTCAATGGAATTTAGAAGGGATTTGGTTTTCACTCCTGGGGAGCACATCACTTTTTCTGCATATAGTGATCTATCCCAATGTGTATTTACGTGGAGGAGAGAGGGGGTGGATATTTTAAAACCAAGCAATCTTCATTCCTTCCAGAAGACACTCATTCCCAAAGGAGAGCAATTTGGTACCAATGTGGTCCAGGGTGGGAACAGGCCCACATCTGTGCTTCCAACTCATCAATTATCATTATAGGCAAGATAAGCATTTTCAGACTTTTTTTTTAAAGGGTAAGGAAAAAAAGATGTTAATTTTAAAAATGATATACAGTCATATTCCACAACTTCCTCTATCTTTCCCTGTCTCCTGCCTCCTGTCTCCTGCCTGTCTCTGCCCTCTCCCTCGCCTCCCCTCTCTTTTGCCCTCTCCTCCCCTCCCCTCTCCTCTCTTCTTCTCTCCCTCACCTCCCCTCTCCTTTCTTCTTGCTTCCTCTCTCCTCTCCTGTCCCCTCCCCTTTCCCATCACCTCCTCTCCCCTCTCTTTTCCCCTTCTCTCTTCTCCTCCCCACCTTTCATAAACACACACAGTACAAACCCACAACCCTCTTCTCTACCATTTCATGTAGCACCATTCTCACTTCAACTGTACCTGTGGCTGGCCTCCCACGTCTCTACTGGAATTAGGGCTTCCAAAATTCCTTTCCAATGTCCCAGGCTAGTCCGATGATTTCCCTCCTTCTCCCCCCAACTCCAAACCTCTGAGGGCCCAGCCTCTCCTCCACTCCTTTTTCCTTCCTTATTCCCCTCTCTTCCCTTCTCTTCTCCCCTTTTACTACACCCCTCAACACACGCACTGGGCTTCAGAGCCTTTTGAGAAACTTGAGTTGGTCCCAGGACTGATTTGGTATTTGCAATGCAACTAGAACAACTTGGAGCAGGGTCCCCATCCTGCCCACCCTGGGACTAGTGGGGGCTGTGGGCATCTGAGACCATCCATTTCTTCAGACCTCTGATCACAGCCCACTGCCCAGCCTAGGGGTCTCAGCTCCCTCTGGTGGCAGAAGCCTGGCACTCACCTTCCAGCTGCGGTTTAAGTCTTGAGCAAAACGACCTGCGCCCTTTCTCCTCCACCTGGGCAATCTCCCCATTCCAAGAAAGCAGAGTCTGCCTGGGGCAAAGAGATCCACCTGAGGTGGGTTCAGGGCTTCATAGGGGTATCCAGGGTCATGCCTGGGAAAGCACTGGCCCCACAACACCTGCTACAAAGACTCCTCTCTGATTAAAAGCCATTGATTTCAGATCAAAGACATGACTGTCTTCAATTTATGGGCATTAGTCCTATCCAGTGCAGCCTAAGCAAGTGCTGAGTATTTTCCCAATTTTAGGTGGGAAAGGGGAGAAAAAAATAAATCCTGGCAAAGCTAAGAAGGGGGTGAAGTGGAGGGGACTATAAAGTATGACATGCTATATAAATGTGAACTATTCTTATTATTTATATGTTTTAAAAAGATCCATTTTCTTTCCTTTTCACCCCCCTTGTTTCTTTCCTTTGGCCTTTTTTCCTAATTGGTAATTAATGAAATCAAAAGGAAAAGCTGCAACTCAACCAGGAAATAATACCTATAGCCCCATCATAACTACTGCCTCTTTATCTGTCTACCACCAATCACAGCATAATTTAATGTAACATTTTAGAACTTAAAGCTAGGTCAGGGCTAGGGCAGTGTTAGTTGCTCTCCAGAGCATCATCATCATCCTCTAGAAAACCTACAGTGACCTACTGGCTGTGTCTGACACTGGAGACACTCCAGCCTTTTTGCTGGCTGTTCCCGGTAACTGGAACGCTCTCTCCCACCTCTACCTCCTTCATGCCTTGCCTAGCTTCCTTTAAGACTAAGACAGCTTACCCTTTGACCCAGCAATGCTCACTTCTAGGTCTGTATCCTGAAGAGATCATAAAGATGTGAAAAGGACCCACATGTACAAAAATATTTATAGCAGCTCTTTTTGTGGTGGCAAAGAATTGGAAACTGAAAGGATGCCCATCAATTGGGGAATGGCTGAACAAGTTGTGGTATATGAATGTAATGGAATACTACTGTGCTGTAAGAAATGATGAACAGGCTGCCTTCAGAAAAACCTGGAAAGACTTGTGTGCTCTGATGCTGAGTGAAGTGAGCAGAACCAGGAGAACGTTGTACACCATAACAGTCATGTTGTGTGATGACTGACTTTGATAGGCTTAGGTCTTCTCAGCAATGCAAGGATCTAAGACAACTCCAAAAGACTCATGATGGAAAATGCTATCCACATCCAGAAAAATAACCATGGAGCCTGAATGCAGATGGAAGCATACTATTTGCTCTCCTTTTCTTTTGTTGTTTTTTTAAATTTCTTCTTTCTCGGGGTTCCTCCCATTAGTTCTAATTCTTCTATACATCATGACTAATGTGAAAATATGCTTAATATGAATATATAAGTAGAGCCTGTATCAGATTACACACCATCTTGGGGAGGGGAGAGGAGAGGGAGGGGGAGAAAATTTAAAGCTCAAAATCTTATGTAAGTGAATGTTGAAAACTAAAAATAAATAAATTATTTAAAAATTTTTTAAAAAGTAAAAAAAAAAAAGACTGTCAGCTCAAATCTCACCTTCTGCAAGAGACTGTTCCCAACCCTTGCCCCTTCCCTCTGAGATTACCCTCTACTCACACTGTATAAGTGTGTCATGTTGTCTTTCCCATTAAAATATGAGCTCTTTAAGAGCAAAAGTCATATTTTTGCTTTTCTTTGTATCCCCAGGATTTAGCATAATGCCTGGAACATAATTAGCAGTTAATAATTGCTTGATGACTAACAGGAAAAGTTGGGGGCAAGAATTCCCTTATGGAACCCAAAATACTTTTTAACCTCTTTGGGAAACATTTATGGGATGATTACTTATGCTGTGTGGAACTTAAGTTTGCATATACAGCAGAATATCCCCTATCTAGCAAAACCACATTCCACTACAATGCACTAGAATTCTGGTTAAGTGAGATCTGGACAGAAATTCTTTCTTGTTTCAACTCTGGAGGAAAA
Source organism: Vombatus ursinus (assembly GCF_900497805.2). Classification (NCBI taxonomy): domain Eukaryota; kingdom Metazoa; phylum Chordata; class Mammalia; order Diprotodontia; family Vombatidae; genus Vombatus; species Vombatus ursinus. The sequence goes on along the minus strand of NW_020948983.1, from coordinate 3,127,878 downwards.
CCATTGGAAAATACGTTAGTCCACTTTCCAACTTAGCAGGCAATGAAGGCAACTGGTTGCTGTTTAGTGAGAAAGTATGCAGCAGTGGAAGATCATTGGACTGAGGGGCAGACAACTTAGGTTTTCATACCAGTCTTGTCATTGCCTCGATGTGTTGTAACCCTTATCTATAAAAGCTAAGAGTCTTGAGTAGATGCAAGCCAAGGACCCTTCCATCTCTAAAGTTAATTTCAATTAAACAAGCATTTATTTAGTACGTACTATGTGCAAAGGTATTGGGGATCATCCCTTTTGATTCTTTCAATTTTGGGGGGGTAGGGAATAGGAGTGGGAAGGAGGAGCTGGACCTGTTGTTTCACTGATGTTGGGAATTCCCATTAATGAAAATCCCTCTATCAGTGTCAATGGACATCCGTACTGCAATTCTAGTCTTCAAGAGTTGTGTAGGGCACCAAGAGATTAAATGATTTGCCAAGAGTTCCAAGCCAACCTTTCACAACTTTTGGCACTCTTGATCACATCTTAACCCTGGATACTCTGTTCTCCCCTGGCTTTTGTGACTCTGCTCTTTCCTAATTCTCCGTCTATTTGTCTCGTTATTTTTATCACATGTTCCCTAAACTTTGGTACCCCCCAAGATTCTTGTCTTTGGTTCCTTTCTCTCCTCCTTACATCAGCTCCTATAGAGTCAATGATTATTTTGATGCAAATTACTCTTAAATCCATTGGTCTAGCCTTAACTTCTCTTCTGAGCTCTAATCTCACATCATAGACTACCTGCTGGAGATCTACACCTGATTGTTCAGATAGATATCTCAAATTCAACATGTTCAAAAACAAAACTCATGTCTCTCCCTGTTCCCCAATGTACCCCTGTTCCAAACATCCTTATTTCTGTTAAGGATACTGCCATCCTACCATTCACCCAGATTTACTAAGTATAGGGATCATTCTCAACTCTTCTATTTCCCTCACTCTCATATCCAATCAGTTACCAGTCTTATTGATTCTACCTCCACAAAATTTTTCAAATTTGTCCTCTCCTTTACTTTTGCTACCACCCTAATTCACCTACTCATTACCCCTTTCTTAGACTGTTGAAATAGCCTCCTATTTTGTCTCCTTGCTTCCAATCTTACCCTTATACAGTCAGTCCTATAAATAGTTGCTGAAATAATCTTAAGGTTCAATTCTGATCATATCACTTTTCTGCAAAAAAAAAAATTCAGTGGAGTGATTCCCTATTGCCTTTATGCTCAAATACAATGCTGTCAGCTTAGTATTTAAAGCCTTTGACAACCTGCTTCCAGGTAGTCCCCTAATTTCACATTACTTATTTTCACACAGTCTACATCCTGGTCAAAATGGCGTATTTCCTGTTCTCTGAATTGTATATTTCATTTCCTACCTCCATGTCTTTGCATAGGTTTACCTGCAAGCCTGCAAACCACTCTCTCCTCACCTTCATCTCTTAGAATCCTTAATTTCCTTCAAGGTTTAGCTCAGGTACTTAGCTTACCGCCTCAAGGAAGCTTTTCTTTATGTACCCCACCCAATGATATGTTCTCTCTCTCCTTTCATTACTTTATATTTGCTTATCTGTATAAATGTTGCATACTAATCTCCATCCCCATCCCCAGTAGAAGAACATAAGCTCCTTCATGTTGGATGCTGGATTTTGTTCACTCTCTCACTCTGGGCTTATTTCTTTATCTAAGAAATGAAAGGTAGGGGATGGAGGGGGGTGAGCTAGATTATTTCTGCCATTTCTTCCAACTCCACAGTTCTATGAGTTTATGATTCAGAATTTTTTAGTCCCTTAGATCTGAATGTGACCCACCATAACTATAGCCATGAAAGTGACTGGGCTGAATACTGGCTAATTTCAGGACATACCCTAGAATTTAGATTTTTCTGTTAAATATTTAATATTGGCTTATTTCATTGTCATTTGACTCCATAAAATGGAAGCTAAATTCTGGCTAATTGAAAGTGCTGGTAAAATAATTGAGTTTCTGCTAATAGAGGTTTTATTGAGCATCCTTGGTTCTTACCTCTTTTAGGAGATTGGACCTGCGCAGTGGATAATTATTATGTCACTGTTTCATTTTAGATAGTGAATACCATACAACCCACTGAGGCCTTAATGGAGGAAGAGGACCTGGTTGGGAATCAGGAGACCTGGATTCTTGTCCTTTCTCAGCGACAGTATGACCTTGGGAAAATCCCTTCAGCTCTTAGAGCCCCAGTCTCCTCCTTTATCCATTGAACTGAAATCCTAGGATTAATAAATTAGCAGTAACTAGTTTCTTGGAAGCTGGCCTTTTCTGAGCCTTCACCTTCAGGGATGCTATGTCCCTGAGGATACCAATAATCCTGCAATAACTATGTGTCAAGAGCAGGATGAACCCTTCTTGCCTCGCTCTGTCCTTACTTAGTCTCATACTTAGGCCATTTTCTCTAAAGCTCTCTTGGAGAAAGCCAAACTGTCCCAGGCCCCAAATGTGGCATTTACACAACAATGGGCATTGAACACACCTATCAGCAAAGGACCTTGCAGAACTGTGTTTAGGCTTATAAATGGTTCTAACGGGGATCAACAGCCTATAATTAGAATTTAACAATCCAAGTGAGGAGTAATATGCACTCTGCAGGAGAAATTGGAGCCTTTTTCTTTACTTCTGCATATTTGGTGTGTAGATTGGCTTCCAACTAGCCTTCTACAATGACTGTCCCACTGAGGTAAACATGTCACAAATAGGAACAATGAGATCAACAATAATATAACACTAATACTATAAACAAAAGAAACACCACCTTCTGCTCTAGCGGAATGGAAATCACACTGTAGACAAACTCACATAGCTATTTAAAAAACAAATTACTTGGCGGAATGCTTCCCAGCTCTCCAAAATGCTATTTACCGCTAACTCCATTACAAGCTGAAGCCTGTCCCTGAAATGTATCCATCTCTGCCATTTCATGGCACCAGTTGTACAGAGCCAAGGCGCTGGGACAAAGAATGGAAGGCCTCTCTGCGTAGGAAGCTCTGCCTCCTTGTTCATTCACACTGTCTCTTTGATGTGCCAATTCTTTTATATTTTCTCCAAGATTAAGACATTGTCAGGGGCAGATGTTAACATAAATGGAAAATAAAGCTTGTTTATTACCTCCCCAGTCACAGAATTTCTTGACATCTCACATGCTCCTTAGTCCTCTGAGAATGTGACAGACAGTGTGGTACAGTAGATGGAGTACTGAACTTGGAATCAGGAATACTTGAATTTAAATCTCACCTCAGGCACTTACTACTTGTGTGTCCTGTAGGTGAGTCATTTAATCTCAAAGAATTATCGTTTCTATCATTAGCAAAATGAAGGGTTTCACTCAGTGAGCTGTAAGGTCCCATTCAGCTCTAATCTTTGATCCTATGAGCTCTTCCTTGAAGACTTTATTTTTTCTTCTTCTTTTTTTCTTCTTTTGAAAAGTAGTATACTCCCTATGTCCCCAGGCCACTTCTCCATTCTCCCTTAGCCTTGTGGTCCAGGTGCCTGGAATTCTATTACCTCATAGACTACTTGGCCACTCCTAGATCCCTCCCAGAGTGTTAATGTATATAAGGTCCATCTTATCTTCATTAAGGTGCTTAGATTCTTATAATCTAGCCATGGGTTCAGGTTCTTTAAACCCAGCCACTGCTCAAATTCTTATAATCTAGCCAATAGCTCACTGATGTTCAGACTCCTTAAGAGTATGACCAATATGACAGATATTCTAATAAACCTTGTCTTTGGCTGAAAAAAAAAAAGAAAAGTAGTAAAATTAAATGCAAGGATTTCAGGACCAAGAGTGACCTTGGAGATGATTTGATTTAGCCTCTTCAATTTACAGAAAAGTAAATGAGATGCACGGAAGCAAGGTGACTTGCCCAAAGGCAGAGTAAACTAGCCCCCTAAAGCTCAGTTCAGTTCTCTTTCCACCTTATTGCCATGCTTAATGGGATCCGTTGGTCAGGGTCCATGCTAAAACTGAAGGATTTCGCAGAAGAGTTAGAGGAGTTGGTCAATGTCAACACTAATAGGCCGTATTCAAGGGTAGACTCAAAAGAAAGGACCATACGTCTTAACCAGAGATACCCAATGGACTGGGAAATAGGGACAAAAAGACAAGGATACTAGGTCATTCCATTCACACTCTCCATCTTCACAATGGAGCCAGGATTGACATCTCCAATCTAGGTCTCCCTATAAACTCCCTCACTCAGGCATAGGGACTGAATCTTCCAGAGAGAAATTAGAAATGGGAAAGGGAAGGGATAAAATCAGGACTATAACCAGGGAGTCTTGGACAGAATGATCTTCAGGCCATGTCTCTAAGAAGAAGTTTCTAATCCTCTAACAAGAGGCTACTCCTGGAACTTGGTACAAGGTTATACAAACCAAGTTCTTGATGGGACTCCTTGGTCCATTCTTCAGGGTAGTTTAGGTAGCTCTTGATTCATGGCAACTCATTCAACTCCCAGGTCAGGACCATTCTAGGATGAGAGAAGCTTGGGTATTTTATAGATAGAAATAGATCCTACTTAGGCAGGCCTGATTGGTTTCCCTAAGGTCACAAGGAGAGAGAAACCAGTTAAGAAACTGGGAGTTTGTAGCCTGGAATAGAAGATTCAGGAAAAGGAGTGAGGGTAGGAGTGGGGAGAGGTGGACCCAGAGAAAGGCAAGACAGACAGGAGAGGATATAACTACGGAATAGACATCCTGTTGGACAGCAAAAGACTAGGCCAGAAAAAAACCAGATTGTCCCAAACTATGACAACATTATCTACCACTTTCTACCTGTGTGACCTGGCATAAGCCATTTGACCTTTGTAGCCTTCAGTAGGACATATGGATCATCTATAAAATGGGAATAATAATAACCTCATCTACTTGAAAGCAGAAGTCTAGACTACATGACTCTTAAGCTTCTTACAGCTCCAAATTTATGACTCTATGCATCACATATTTGAATATCAAAAAGGCTTGGAAAAAATGGCAACCAGATGTGTAGATCTTGGACATCATTCAACCTTTCTGGCCTTGAGTTCCTCATTTATAAAATAAGGGGGTTAGATTAAACGACCTTTGAGGTCCCTTCCAGCCCTAAGTATAGGATCCCTTCATGATTCCAGTATAAAAGATGTACTTGACAAATCACACACTGACTTCCTAGAGACCACAAATGACCATCAAGTAAACAATGAAAGATGGACAGATCCAGTGACAAGACTCTTTGATCAGAGCTGAAGACAATACAGATGTAACAAGATAAACCTGTACAATATTGATTATGTGCGTGCTTGTAGAAAAACAGATTAGTATTTAGTTGGTATACTCTGCTTGCTAACCCAATTTTCATGAACACAGGTGGTCTAGTGGAATTTTAGCGTTGTCCCGCTGTGTAATCTTTAAGCAAATTTGCTTTGTTCCTTTAACTTTTTTATCTATATAATAGGGAGGAGGATGCCTGATCTATCTACTGCACAAAATTATTATTTTGACAGATCTATGATCTCATCAATATGGGTATTCCTTTCTCCCAGATAGATTGCAACACATGAATCCCATATCATTTTCCTCCATGCCATCCTATAAGTGCTTTGTGGTAGGAGCAATAGCCTAGTCTCTAACCCCATGATGGTTAGGTTAGTTTTTGGTTTGCTCAGAAGACTAAAGGTTCAGGCTGTTGACCTCATTTCCTCATCATAGAGTACAGAATAGCCACGAGGAGCTCTGGGCTCTTTGATGCCTGGCTAGTGCAAAAATGATGGACAATTCAGGCAAAGGAGACTTGCCTAGCTAAAACAACTCAAAGTCTTCAATGACTATCCTTGTCGAATATTCTTCTTCTGCTATGACTAAGTAAATCTCCTTTTGTGAACTATTGAATGGCCTATGAGTGTTTCATTTTGTTTCATTATTGAACATGAACTAACAGGGGACTGGCCTGAGTCAGGCCCAGCCCAAAGTATCCTTCAAAAAATATCAATCCATTGGAGTCAGGAAAATATGACTTCCTCAGACACTTACTAACTGTGTGACCTTAAGAAAGTAACTTAATAATTTTAGTTTCCTCACCATAAAGTGGGAATAATCATAACACCTACCTTCCAGGGTCGTTGCAAGGATAAAATGAGATAATATATGTAAAGTGCTTTCAGAACCTTAAAGCATGAAATTATATATATCTATATCTACATATATATGTTAGTTATTGTCATCATCATCATTATAATAGCTGCCTTACTACAGGCATGACACTATTTTGAGGGGAGAAAAGTTAAAGTTCTGTACAAGGCCTTATTAGGAAAAATGGAAAGTCAAAGGTAGGCCTCTTACTTTTTGGCAGAGAGGAGATGGTGAAGAATAGGAATTACATTTTCAAACATGGCCAATATACTGATTTGTTTCCCTTGACTATATACATTTGCTATAAGGGAGAAGTTTTTATTTCGAGTGCAGGATGCCCAAAAAAGAGCATTACTAAAACATTTTTAAATGTACAGAAAATTTTAAAGTGCAGATGGGTACACAAACGAATATAGTAATTTTGTTATTACCTTGTTAAATACATGAACATGTATTTTTATATGTACATGTATATTTCTTTTTAAAAGCTGCATGTAACAGAAGTTCACAGTTTCTTTCACAATCTTGTCGTGTTCTTCGCATATTGAAATGTTTGTATGTGTTGCTGATTGTTAAATTCCCAATTTTTTTAAGAAATAGAGGAAGAATTGAAAACAAAAGAAATAGGAAAAAGAGGGGGGGACAAGAAAGGTTCATATATGGAAAGGGATAGAGTGCTATGAATAATTTTCATGGATCCTGATGCCAAAGGTTTCTTGAATTAGATACTATTATTAGAACATCCTGCTTTTGCTACAAGAGCCCACCAAACATTATTAAAGTATCAAAGGAATGGTTTCAGACCAAATGGTCTTAGCCAATCAACTCACTTCACCTTTTGCTATTGTCTAATTCAAAACATTTTTGTGATGATCCAAGACAATCCTGAAGGATTCATGATGAAAAATGCTATCTGCCCCAAAAGAAATAACTAGTGGCATCTGAATACAGACCAAAATACACTATTTTTCTCTCTCTCTCTTTTTTTTCTTTCCTTCTTTTCTTCCTTCTTCCTTTCCTCTCTTCTTTCTTCCTTTTTTCCCTTTTCTTTCTTTCTTCTTTGAATTTTCTTCAACAAAATGACTAATCCATAAACATTTTATGTGATTGCACACATATAACCTATATTAGACTGCTTACAGTTTCAGGAAAAGAGATGGGGAAGGAGGGAGGGATAGAATGTGAAACACAAAACAAAAAAAAAGAATGTTAAAAATTTTTACATGTAATTGGGGAAAAATAAATTTAAAAAAATGTTTGTGATTGGTATATCAATTGACAACAAATAAATGGAATGGTTTTAAGTTGAAAAACATCAATCCATTTTGCTACAAGTCTTCCTCTAGGTCTCATTTTTTAAAAAAAAAATTGCTATATTTTGTACTTACTTGACCTATATTTCCCAATGTATTCCTTCCCCTCTGCCTCCCAAAGAACCAGCCCTTATGATAAATAAAAGGAGGGAAAAATTAGTTCAGCAAAATTAATACTCATATTGAAAAAGTCTGTTATCACATACAATATTCCACTTTCACTGTCTCCTACCTCTGTAAAGAAGCCAAAGGGTAAAGTTCCACCCACAGCCATCAGACTGGCAAAGTTGATAAAAAAGAAAAATGACAAATGCTGGAGAGGCTGTGGGAAAACAGGTGTATTAATAAACTGTTAGTGGAACTGTGAATAATTCCAACCATTCTGGAAAGAAATTTGGAATTATGCCCCAAAACTACTAAATTGTGCATATCCTTTGACCCAGTGATACCACTACTGGGTCTATGCTCCAAAATGACCAAAGAAAGAAAAAGGACTCCTATGTACAAAAATATTTATAGCAGCTCTTTTTGTGGTGAAAAAGAAATGGAAACTGAGGAGATGCTCATCAATTGCATAATGGCTGAACAAGTTATGGCTTGTTATGTGATGGAATACTATTGTGTGATAAGAAATGTTTTAAAAAACATGGAAAACTTGTAATGAAATGATGCAGAATGAATTGAGCAGAACAAGAATAATTTCCACAATAACAGCAATATTATAAAGACAAATGATTTTGAAAGATCTTGGAACTCTGATCAACACAACCACAAGTCCAGAGAACTCAAGATGAAACCCACCCCTTGACAGAGAGATGATGAGGGACTCAAAGTATAAACTGAGGCATTTTTTTCAGGGGGCCATAGCTAATATGGAAATTTGTTTGCTCAACTATATATGTATTTTATTTCTTCAGTGGTGGGTCAGGAAGGCAGGAGGGACAGAATGTAGATATGAAAATAAATTAAAATTTAATTTAAAAAAAGAAGCCAGAGATTCCTTTTAGTAATTTTCTTTGCAGTTAAGTTTGGTTAATTACAATGGCAAAGTATTCAGCTTGGGCAGTTAAGTGGCACAGTGAATAGAGGGCTTGGAGTCAGAAAGACTTGAGTTCAAATCCAGCCTCAGACACTTACTAGATATGTGACCCTGGGCAAGTCATTTAACCCTGTTAGCCTCAGTTGTTTTTTTTTTTTCATCTGGAGAAGGAAATGGCAAATTACTCCACCATCTTTGCCAAACAAACAAACAAACCAACAAACAAAACCTAAATGGAATAATGAAGACTCGTACGCATCTCAACAACAAATTTAGTTTAGATTGTTTTATTGTTGTTCTTTCCATTTACATTGTTGTAGTCATTGTGTACATTGTTTTCCTGGTTCTACTTACTTCACTTTTCGTAAGTTTATATCATTCTTTCCCTGCTTCCCTGTATGCAGCAAATTCATTGTTTCTTATATGTACAGCATATAGTATTCCAATATGTTCAGAGACAACTTGCTTAGCCATTCTCCAATTAAGGGGCATCTACTTTGTTTACAATTCTTTGCTAGTACAAAAAGGGTTGCTATAAGTATTTTGGTGTATATGGAGCATTTCTTTCTCATTGATCTCCTTAAGGCTCTATATCTAGGAGTGGAATCTCTAAGTTAGAAAATCATTTTCTACTCATAATTCCAAATCCCTTTCCAGAAAGGTCAGATCAATTTATGTACCTCTAAGGATCTTTTAGCATATCAAGGTTACTAACCCTATACTCAAGCTTATCTGTTACCCTTTGCTGTTCTTTTCTCATCATACATTTCCTTGATGACATCTTTTTATACCCCTTCTTACATGTGAGTTGACATTGCTGTCTTTTACTTACACTCACTATACTTTCTGGGTCAACCACAATTTCCCTGATTTCCATTCTTTGGCAATTATGGTATTCTATAGTCATATCATACCACTAGAGAAATATTGGTGTATTAAAATAGTTTTTTGGGGGGAACAAGTTGGGAACACTGAAAACATAGTACAATTTTCTAAATTCAACCTAACCTGCTTTCTTGTTCAATTCTGAACCTAGGCACAGCAGATGGATTGTCCTGAGACGTGTATTAATGGAAGTCACTGGGCTGTCCATCTGCCTGAATCTCATAATTTGGGCAATAGGAATCCATCCTTTCTCATTGTTCTTGCTGTTTGAATTATTCAGCTAATCTCTACTGAATGACAATGGATCCCTCTGAAGAGAATCTGTAGTATTCTGAGGTTTGATACCAACAACACAACGCCATCTAGAGGAAGGACATTCTCCCCAGCTGTAGAGAATCCTCTTCCATTTGGTCTGAGGACTTGAGGATATTTTTCTCAATATTCCATTACTACATTGCTACATAGTGTCTAAACACCTCATAGTTTGTTGCTGTTGTTACCTTATGCCCGTTTATTGAAAGAACGGCTCATGTTTGCATCACGTAACATGCAAAATATGTATTCTTAACCATCTCCTATAAATTATTAATCTCTGAGTCTTCTTATGTAATGGAAGTAAAGGTACTGGCATGACTTCCACACATGGAGATATGAGGCCCTCAGAGGCTGTCATAGATTCTGATAACTGCACCAAGTTGCGAATTTAACATCTTCATCTTAGGACAGATAAGGGAGGTATAAGATCACATGGAGGGCAACAGCTCCCTACTGACTGAATTGTGAAGAAAGTCTAGCTATGCTGTTTGATCCAACCCCAAGTGGTGCAGAAAATGCATTATGTTTGGTCAACTGAAGGCCAGAGTAGATGGCAGAGAAGCAAACCAGGTATGCCTTTTGAGTCAGATAAAGCTTTTTCCAGAGGGAAGGGAACATTGAGAGTCTGTTTTCACATGCCTTGACTATCTGCAGCAAGATGCTTTTTAAAAGCAAAAGTTAATGCCTGAGATACTTCAGCTTTTCAAACATTCCTCATGGCTCTGGTCTCATGTGTGCAAGGGGAGAGCAGAGTGTCTATCCTTCAAAGCAAGTTATCTTTACTTGTCTTCCAGCTTGAACTCCCAAAGTTGATTTGTGCTGAATGTTGAACCTGGAAAGTGCCCTCTGGAGGATGGCTGTTGAAAATCTCTACGAGGTCATCTATCAACTAAAAAACAAACCAAAGATTCAAATATTACAGGGAATCTTACTGAATTCTAGTTCCTCATAATCACCATCTCTAAACTCCAGAGCACAAAAAACAAGTATTCTTCAATAACATAATGACAATGATAAAAATGGCAGTAATGATTCAATTTAACAAAATATTTATTAACTACATATTATGTTTAAGGCACTCTCTTACCTATCAAGGATTCAAAAGCAATAATCCCTGTCCTTAAGTTTATGTTTTAATGGGTGGGGATACAACTTGTGCACAAATAAAGAAATGGGAAGCATATATAAAGTAATACAAAGGAATTTCCAAGTTGGAGAGAATGCTAATAACTGGGGTAAGGGACAGAAAGGAAAGGGCAGGAAAGAGCTCATGTAGGAAATAGCACCTGAGATGTGATTTGAAGGAAGTGAAGGATTCTACAAGGAAGAGGGGAGAGAAGGGTACGTTCCAGGCAGGCACAGGGGCAGGACATAGAATGCCTTATGTGATTAAAAAGAAATTACCATTAAAACTTGTGGCTTCTAACTTTTTTAAGGTGGACTGAGTGATCTGATATATCTGTCTCCTACTGTAACAAAGGGGATGGCTAGATTTGGGGTCTAAGAGGTCACCCCACAAAATATTGTGTAGGACAAGGTCCAGTCCTTCTCTCCTGAGTGTCAAGTGGATCTTTTGGAGGCATGGGAGATCTCATTTCAGTTATCAGACATACTCAGTTTTGGTGAAATAGCTAAGCAGCCATTCATATATTATACAATTTTTACTTGATGACTCTCAGATTCATGGATTATTTTTGAGCCTCAAATTCTTCTTCCATCTGTTTCAGGACATAAAATGCAGAAATGTTAATTCTCTAGAGGTATCATTCTTCCTCATTCAACAACTTCTGCTTAAGAAACAACTAAATGGACTAGGCCAGGGAATCCTGAATCATCAATATCCCCAATGATTTGACCTTAGAGCTCCCTCTTGTGGCAGTTAATGAAAACAACCCATTTGAAGAATTTCCCTTAGATTTAGCAGTATACTGGATAGCCTCTAAGGTACCTTTCAACTCTGACATTCAATGTACTTGAAATTGATGAACTCAAGAATGCCCTTACATGGGCCATGGCCCAATAAATGCAGCGAAGACAGAAGTGGACAGCAGATCCCTCCTCTGACCATGAAAGAAACCGGTTCTGAGATTGCGAACAGTAGTCCTAAAAAGAAGACTTTATGGAAATATGGCAGACAATTCCCCTTTTGGCTCTGCTCCTGACTTTCTAGACATGGATGCTATGACTCAGTTGCCATCTCATCCTGGGGCTTCCCTCAAACTCTGTAGTCTTCTTACCCTGAAACATCCTTCTGCCATGCCACCCCCTTCTCTAATTGGTGGATTCCTCTCAGGGTCTCCATTTTGGGAAGCGACCGGGCTGGCCAGCTCTCATTCCCCACTAGGCTCTGCTTCGGACATCCTTGTGTGTTTTCTTCTCCCCATTAGAATATAAGCTCCTTAGGGAAAGGACTGTCTTTCTTTTTGTTTGTGTTTCTATCACCAGCACTTAACAGAATGTCTGCTATATAATGTATTTAATAAATGCTTGTTGCTTTGCTATAAGATCATAGATATTGAGCTATATGAGGCCTCAGAGACCATTTAATCTTACATCTATCATTTTGTAGATGAGGAAATCGTGGCACAGAGAATTTAAGTGATTTACCCAAGGTCATACAGCTACTAAATATTTGAGGCAGAAATTGAAACTAAGTCTTCTTGCAAGTGCCTTATCCATCACTCTGTCTCTTGTGCTTTCCTCCTGTTCTAGGACTGACTTCTTGGCTTGAGAATCTACTGTGGCCAGTAGTTCGCTCAAATGTTTCAGTTCATTGGATTTCATTATTTCTTAGATACTTTGTTACCAACTTGACCTGACTTTTCAGGTTATATTTGTTCCCCTTCCAATTGGGTCCCATCACCTCTACCCCTAGGCAGAGACTCCTTGCTCCAACTGAGTATTTGCCTCATTACCCACTTTAGGGATATGATAGCTCCATAAATTTGATAAAGGGAAAGTCCCTCCCTATACTGCAAGCAGAGGACTCCAAAGAGCACAAAACCGCAGCAAGTGCAGACCCAGGCCACTGAGAAGCTAGCAATGCCTTTGCTACTCAGAATGAAACTCTGGGTTTGGGTGGCCACTGGAGTCAGTCATCCTGGTGCCTCTAACTTTTGCTGATCAGGCAGGTGACTCCCTAAGATTTCTACCTAGTTCTAGCTTTTTATAGAACTCCTCCCACAGGAACTCCTCACAGACCCTGGTAAAGTCACCTTCTTGGTGTTTCAAGCAGCGGAGTAAACTGCTCACTAAAATAATTCCCCACTGGACAATGTGGAAAAGTTTTGTAGGAACTCAGGAAGAATTCCTTCCCCATTAGAGAGTAATCCCCCCTCCTCCATTATTATCTCTCTTTTATTCTACCTCCTCCCCCCAAATTAAAAGCTGAGAGGGCTAACCAGTCATTTTCCAATTACAGTAAGGGACTGTGATAGGAACCAGAAAGAACTGATATATTCCAAGTCAGCCCTTGGCATAGAATATGGAATACCCCTGCTCTGGAATATCATGTTTTGGAGGGATCAATGACATCCACCTATAATGAAGTAGTCTGGGTGAATGTAGCTAGGGACATGCACTATATGAAAGCTGAGTCACATCTTCATTCATGAAGAAGCATGGTTTATGTAAGGTTAAACTTGAATTAGGAAAGGAAAGAATGGGAACAAGCAGTTCTATAGCACCTACTACATGCCAGGTACTGTGCTGAGTACTTTCTCATTGATCCTCACAACAATCCTGCAAGGTGGGTGCTATTATTATGCCAATTTTCAGTTGAAGAAACTGAGGCAAAAAGAGGTGAAGTAACTTCCCCCAGGTCACATAACTAGTGTCTAAGGCAGGATTTGAACTCAGGACTTGTGTTATCAGCTACCTCCAGGAAGAGCTGTTTTGAAGCCAGCCTCAAGCTCTTACTAGCTGTGTGTGAAATGGATAATACATATATGATTACCCTGACAAAGTTGTTTTGAGGTTTAAATGAGATAATATATGTTGAGTGCTTTGCAAAGCTTAAAATACTCTGTAAGTCATTTTTTAAAAATTTTATTTAATATTTGGAACTTAAATAAAACAAGCATTTCCACAACATAGTAAAATAGAAAAAAAATGACTGTACATGAAACTACAAATCTATTTTATACAACTTTCTATTCCTTTTAAATATATAATAGTTATCATTAAACTTTCTTTTTTTCTCTCCCCACCCCGGAGAGGGCTACCATTGGACACATATATACATATTTATGTAAAACTGTTCTATATATATATATACATATATATATTTCTATTTATTAGTTCTTTTTCAGGATGCAGATAGCATCTTCCTTCATATGTCCTTTGTAGTTAATTTGGGTATTTATAATAGTCAAAATGATTTAGTTACTCAGCGTTCCTAAAACAGTATTGTTATTGTATACAAGTAATAATTGGCTCTGTTCATTTCACTCTCCATTATATCCATGTTTTTCTAAGATCATTGAGCTCATCATTTCTTATAGCACAGTAGTATTTCATCACAATTATATACCATAACTTGTTCATTCATGCCTCAATTGATGGGCATTCCCTCAATTTTCTGTTCTTTTCCACCACAAAGAGAGTTGCTATAAATATTTTAGAATACATAGGTTCTTTTCCTTTCTCCCTAATAATCTCTAGAAATAGATCTAGTACTGGTATTTCTGGGGGTCAAAGGGTATAGGCAGTTTAATAACTCTTTGGGCATTATAAATATGCAAGTTTCTGTATGGATTGTGAACCTTTTGGGTTTCACATGCATGTTTATTTCTCTTGTAATAAACCTAGTTTTCATGTAAGTTTCATGAAATTGTGATTGCCTATTGACAGTAGTGATAATATGGGGTCAAAGAATATAGGCGATTTAATAACTCTGGGCCTGATTCCACATTGCTCTTTAAAAGGGTTGAATCAGTTCACATTTCCACCAAGAGTGAATTAGTGTTCTAATTTTCCCACATCCCCTCCAACATTTGTCCTTTTCCCCTTCGTTTTAGCCAATCTGATAAATATAAAATGATATCTCAAGATTGTTTTAATTTGTATTTCTCTAATCAATAATGATTTAGAACATTTTTCATATGACTATAAATTGTTTTGGTTTCTTCACCAGAAAACTGCCCATTCATATCTTTTAACCATTTATCAACTGAGAAATGGGTCATGTTCTTATAGATGTGACAAAGTTCTTTATATTTTTCAGATATGAGACCTTTAACTGAGAATCTGTCTATAAAAAATTTCTCTCAATTTTTTGCTTTCCTCCTGATCATGGCTATATTTGGTTTATTTGTACAAAACCCTTTTAATTTAATGTAACCAAAAGTATCCATTTTACACCTCACACTGCTCTCTATCTTTTGTTTATTCATAAATTGTTCACCTAACCATAAGTCTGATAAGTAATATATTCCATGTTCCTCAAGTTTTCTTGTAATATCTCTCTTTATATCTTGGTCATATATCCATTTTTATCTTATCTTGGTAAATGGTGTAAGATTTTGGTCTACGCTCAATTTCTGCCAGACTGCTTTCCAGTTTTCCCAATAATTTTTTACCAAATAATGAATTCTTATCCCCAAAACTTAAGTCTTTATACTTGTCAAATACAAGATTACTATGTTTATTTACTGCTGTAAATTGTATGTCTACTCTGTTCTACTGATCTGCCTTTCTATTTTTTAGCCAATACTAGATAGTTTTGATAATTATAACCTTATAATATAGTTTAAGATCTGGTACTGCTTTACATTTTTTCATTAGTTCCTTTGATATTCTTGACTTTTTGTTCTTCCAAATGAATTTTGTTATTTTTTTTTCTAATTCAGTAAACTAATTTTTGGTAATTTAATTGGGATGGCATTGAATATATAAATTAGTTTAAGTAAAATTGTCATTTTTCTTATACTGGCTCTGCCTACCCATGAGCATTTACTATTTCTCCAGTTATTTAAATCTGATTTTATTTCTATAAAAAGTTTTTTTTTATAATTTTGTTTATATAGTTGCTGTGTTTGTTTTAGCAGGTGTGTTTTCAGGTATTTTATACTGTCCAGAGTTATGTTAAATGGGGTATCTCTTACTATCTCTTCTTGCAGGGTTTTGTTTGTGATATATCAGAATACTGATGATATATGCGTATTTACTTTATATTCTACAACTTTGCTAAAATAATTACTTGTCTCAACTAATATTTTAGTTGAGTCTTAGGGATTTTCCAGGCATACCATCATATCATCTACCAAATGAGATAGTTCTATTACCTCATTCTCTCTTCTGATTCCTTCTATTTTTTTTTCTTCTCATTGCTATTGCTAGGATATCAGTACACTATTGAATAACATTTGTGACAGTGGGCATCCTTGTTTCACACCTGATTTTACTGGGAAGGCTTCCAGCTTATCCCCATTACAAATAATGCTTGCTGATGGTTTTAGATAAATATTTTTTTTTCATCAATTTAAGGAAAAAATCCATTTTTACTTTTACTGCTAAGTGTTTTTAATAAAAAGCAGTGTTGTACTTTATCAAAAAAAATTTTCTGCATCTATTGATATAATCATATTTTTTAAACTTTTGTTGTTGATATAATCAGTTATGTTAGTGGTTTTCTTTATGTTAAACCATCCCTGCATTCCTGGTATAAATCCCACTTAATAACGTATAATCTTTGTAATATGTTGTTGTAATCTTTTAGCTAGTATTTATTTAGCATTTTTTGCATCTATATTCATTAATGAAATTGGCCTATAATTTCTTTTCTCTGTTTTTACTCTTACTGATTTAGGTATGAGCATCGTATTTGTTTCATAAAAGGAGTTTGGTGGGATCCCTTCTTTGCCTATTATTTCAAATAATTTATTTAATATTGGAATTAGTTGATCTTTAAACATTTGATAAAATTCACTTGTAAATCCATCTGATCCTGGTGCTTTTTTCTTAGGGAGTCCTGGCCTGTTCAATTTCTTTTTCTAAAATAGGTCTCTTTAGATCTTCTATTTCCTCTTTTGCTAATCTAAGAAATTTATGTTTGTAAATATTCTTCCATTTCACTTAAATTGTTAAATTTATTGGCACATAATATGGCAAAATAACTCCTTATAAATGCTTTAATTTCATCTTCATTAGTGGTATATTCACCCTTTTCATTTTTAATACTAGTCATTTGTTTTTTTCTTTCTCTTTTTTAATGAAATTAGCCAATGGTTTAATCTATTTGATTGGCTTTTTCATAAAACCAGCTCTTAGTTTTATTTATTAATTCAATGTTTTTTTAACACTCAATTTTATTAATCTCAACTTTAATTTTTAGAATTTCCAATTTAGTGTTTAATTTGGGACTTTTAGTTTGTTGTTTTTCTAGTTCTTTAAATTGCATACCCAATTCACTGGTCTGCTTTATCTCTATTTTGTTGTAAGCATTTAGAGATATAAATTCTCCTCTGATTACTGCTTTTTCTGTATCCCATAAGTTTTTATATGTTTTCTCTTTATTGTCATTCTGTTTAATGAATTATTGATTGTTTTTAGGATTTGTTCTTTAACCCACTCATTCTTTAAGATGAGGTTGTTTAATCTCCAATTAGTTTTTAATCTATGTTTCTGTGGTCCCTTATTAAATATAATTTTTATTGCACTGTGATCTGAAAAAGGATACTTTTAATATTTCTGATTTTTTACTTTTAGCTATAAAAATTTTAAATCCTAATAAATGGTCAATCTTTTTAAAGGTACCATGAACCACTAAGAAAAAGGTATATTCCTTTCTATTCCCATTCAATTCTTTCCAGATATTTGTCATATTTAGCCTATCTAAAATACTATTCACTTTCTTGAGTTCTTTCTTATTTATTTTTTGAGTAGATTTATCTAGTTCTGAGAGAGGAATATTAAAGCCCCCCACTATTAAAGTACTACTATCTATCTCTGCCTGTAATTCATTTAATTTTTCCTTTAAAAATTTAGATGCTATAGTATTTGGTGCATATAGGTTGATTGTTGATATCGCCTCATTGTCTCTGGTACCTTCTATTAAAATGCAGTTACCCATTTGTCTCTTTTAATTAAATCTACTTTAGCCCTAACTTTGCCTGAGACCATGATTGTTACTCCTGTTTTTTTTTATCAGTTGAAGCACAATAAATTCTACTTGAACCCTCCATTTTAACTGTGTATCTTTCATTCTTAAATGTTTCATGTAAACAACATATTGTTGTATTCTGATTTTTAATCCATCCTGCTATCCATTTATGTTTTATGGGTAATTTCATCCCATTCACATTCAAAGATACAATTACTATTCATGAATTTCTCTCCGTTTTATTTTTACTCACTATTGTCCTTCTCAGTTTCTCTTTTTACTTTATCCCTGTTACCTCATCCTTTCCCCTTATCTTTCTATTCCTTATTCTACCCAGCCCTCTGAGTCCCTCCCTTATCCTCTTCCTTCACCCTCCTAAATCTTGATCTACACAACCTTCTAAAAGCCCCTTCTTTATCCTGTCCCCTAGTTCCCTTATTTCTTTATGTTTAGAAGATTTTATACCCTTTTAGATGTATATGTTGTTCCCTTTTTAACCCAGATCTGATGAGTGTAAGGCTTCAACATTATAAGCCCTTTACCCCAACCTGCTTCCTCTGTATCAATTCTTCCTTTCATGTCACATTTTATGAAATAATTGCTCCTTTTTACCTTTACCTACTCAATTTTGTTTTTTAGAACCATCCCATCATGCACATCTCAGCCCCAACCTTTCTTTCAAACTACCCTAGTAAAGATTACAGTCTTAAGAATACTAATAATATTTTCACATATAAGAAGTAAACAGTTTGACCTTAATGAGTTCTTTATAATTAGTCTTTAGTGTTTTCCTTATATTTCTTCTGAATTATTATTGTTATGATGATTTATAGACCAGTAATTCACAAGGGGGGCACATACAGCATAAGAGAACACAAACAAGGAAAATCACTTCAGAATCTTTTATTTTGTTGGAATATTTATTCTTCTTGAACCTGTAAACCTGCTTTTCTTTTAAAAGAGAGGTCTCATCTGGCTCCATCTCTCCTTCCTCCCAAGAGAAATCAGAGATTGCAAAGGAAGAAGTCTCCTCTAAAAACACCAGCTCCAAAGTTCTCCTTGCTTTTAAATGGAAGTAATGAGGAAGTCTGGTTCTGGGTAACATAAAACAAAAGCTTGCCATCAGAGCCCAGGGTTCCAGTGACCAAGATGAGGTGAGAACATGGAGTTCATCCATAGACATTTCCATTGACATATATAAAGTATTTTGTAAACTTTAAAGCAATATATAAATGTCAATATATAAAACTTCAAAGTTTTAAAAATGTTTTATACACATTATCTCAACTGTTCTTCATAAGAACTCTGGGAGGTGGGTGCTATTATTATCCCTATTTATCTGTGCAGCTAGGTGGCACAGTGGATGGAGTGCCCAGCTTGAAGTCAGGAAGACTTTGTGGTTTTACCTCACACTTGTCAAACTCATAAGGATAGCAAAACAGAAAAAAATGACAAATGTTATGGGAAGGTGAGTGCATTGATGCAGTGTTTGTGGACCTGTGAAATTGGTCTTGCCATTCTGGAAAATAATTTGGAACTATGCCCAGAAAGTTACTAACTTGTGCATACTTTTTTTAAAAGGTGTTATTTTCTTCAGTATTTTTTGGGGTCTCCTTTAGTAAGCTGTTGACTTGTTTTTCATGATTTTCTTGCATCACTCTCACTTCTCTTCCCAGTTTTTCCTCTACTTCTCTTGTTTCTCAAAATCCTTTCTGAGCTCTTCCATTGCCTGGGACTGATTCATATTTTTCTTGGAGGCTTTGGATGTAGGAGCTTTGACTTTGTTGCCTTCTTCTGGTTGTATGTTTTGATCTTTGTCACCAAAGTAAGATTCTATGGTCTGACATTTTTTTTTGCATAGTTTGCTCAAGATCCCAGCCAAATTGTTTGACTTTTAAACTCTTTGTTAAGGTAGGGGTCTGCTTCCAGTGTGGAAAATGTATTGTCCTAAGGTTTGGGGGTTTTGTGCAGCTATTTTCAGAGATACTTCTATGGACCTGTAAAATTTCAATTCTTCCAAGGTGGTATGATCAAGGGCAAGGTGTTTACTCCTTTCCTAGCTTATGCTCTGGTCTATGAGTGACCACAAGCAATCTTCTCTGCCTTGGAACTGTGAGGATTCCTTCTCCACCACCATTACAAGCTCCACCATGCCAGCCCTCCTCCTCACCCTAGGACTGCCACCCAGAACTGTGACCCAGATCCAAGCACGGGCAAAGCAAAAGAATCCTGTCTCAGCACTAACAAAGAGATCCTTGCAATCTCCCTCCAATCAGTCTCTTGATCCTCTCAGTCTGTAGGCCAAGAGCTCCAGAAGCAGCTGACACCTTGGGCCTGTGCCAGGACTGGGCTGGGACCAAGCTCATCTCTCACTGTGGCCCCACAGACCTTTCCTACTGACCTAAGTTGTCTTTGGAGTTTGTGGGTTGAGAAGTCTGGAAATTGCCACAACTGCCTGTGATTCAGTCCCCTGAGGCCTGCTCCAGGTTCCCTGAGGTCTGGTCATTGCCTGTGGGCTGAACTGTGTTCCTCCCCAAGCCTGGGGCAACAGACCTTTCCAAGCAACCATCCAGGTTGTCTTGGGCTGAAAATTTGTCTCATTCTGTCTTTTTGTGGGTTCTGCTGCTCTAGAATTTGTTTAGAGACATTTTTTACAGGGATTTGGAGGGATTTGGGGGAAAGCTCAAGCAAGTCACTGCTTCTACTCTGCCATCTTGGCTCCTCCCTAACATGTGCATACTTTTTGATCCAGCTACCAGACTTATCCCTCAAAGAAATCAAAAGAACCAGAGCAAAGACAAGTATCTGCCACACATGTTTATAATATCTCTTTTTGTGAGGGTCCAAAATTGGAGGCTGAAGGGGTATCCTGTTATTAGGGAATTAATGAATGTCTTATGGCATATTATGAATGTAGTGGAATGATATTATAAATTACTATATTGTATTATAAAAATCATAAAATGGACAATTTCAGAAGAAACCGGGAAGATCCTTAGGAACTGATGCAAAGAGAAAGGAGCAGAAATAGAACAATTTATATAATGATAACATTATAGAGAAAAATAACTTTGAAAAACTTTAGAACTCTGAACCATAAAATGATAAACTAACCATGAATCCAAAACAATGAAAAGGAAACCCAACATTCACTTCCTGCAAGAGAGGTGATGAACTTAAAATGCAGAAAAAGTCATTTTTTTTAGACATGGCCAATGTAGAAGCTGTGTATTATACTTTGTTTTTCAGTTTAGCTTTTTTTTCCCTCAATGGTAAGGGGAGTGAATAGTGGTGGGGTGAGATTAATTTTAAATGTTGGTTAAGAGAAAAATAAAAATAAACTATTAAAAATGTAAAAATTAATAAACAAATACTCATTTATCAAAATTTTTAAATCTCATAATGGGAATCACATTAAATTCCAATAAGGTGTTGGTAACAGACATCTTTTTTATATTAGGAATACTTCTTAGTAAAGAAATAATATTCCATAAAACCATTGGTGAAAATAACACCTACCATAGATCTTTCATCATCAGATTTGTTTCCCTAGATACAAATATTTATAAGATTTCCATTTGCTTTTAGTGAATCTTAAAGAGCAGCAATTCTCTTTCCAAATGTGTTATTACTCACCACAGATAACCCAAAAAGAATATTTAAATGTATTAGCTACCATAGAAATCAAAAGATCCATGAAGAATTACAATTTCATGAGTCATTTATAAAATCTGTAGCCAACACAATTTGTTTAATCTTATAAAATCCTAGCTTTGTTCTTCAAATTGAAAAAAAATTAAGTAGAATCAATAAACCCTTTGTGCCTTTATCACAGGGTAATTGTTCTTTGAAAGTATTTTGAAAAAATTCAAAGTGCTCTGTGAATGGGAGGGAGGAGACTTTCATATCCATGTCATCTGGTCCAAAGAAGCTGGTTCTGACCAGGCACTTTATTCAAGCTCTGTGTCTGAGCCCAGGGCTCTCTGACACCTCCAGTGACTCCAATTGTACCTTTGGGACTCAAGCACAGTCCTAGAGAGGAGCAGCAGGAAGTTTTTCCCCTGCACCCATCAAGCCAAACTGGAGCTGGGTCCTTGCCAAGGGTGGAAGAGCAAGGTGAACCAGAAGCAAAGGAACCAAGGTCGCCAGTCTCAAATTAGCTTTTAACTTTTCCTAATAAACCCAGAGGGAACTTGGAAGGATAACCTGGGGCCTGAAGGGGAAATGGATTTGACCAGCTGTTGTGATTCCAGAATATGTTGCTTTTATTTCCAGGTTTTCTTAATCTTTTTTCAGCCAGAGAAGACCACACCCCCTTAGTCTTTGGCTGGCTGGTGAAACCTATAGACCCTTTATCAGAATATTCTCAATCATTTGTTCTTTCTTTTGTTTCTTTGATGAGGCTTGCCATTGCAGATTTAAGTTTTTCTATTCTATTCATTATCTGCTCTTAGAATAATGTTTTTAAATTCATAAGATTATACAGGAAAAAAAATTATATTGAAATAAAGAGGGGTTTTTTTTTCTTATCCAAGTTCACAGATCCCCTAAAATCTATCCAGGGACCCCTTATCCCAAGTTCAGAGTCCCTGATTTAGTGGAATATTAAATGTTAATCAGATATTTTTAAGGAGGCACAGAGAACCTCAGAGCAGGAGTCACCAGTCAGCCAACAAATATTTATTAAGCATTTGCTATATGCCAGGCACTATATTAAGTGCTGGGCATATGAAGAAATGCAAAGTCTCAGTTTAGGACTGACATTTTGCCATAGGAGACTGTCTAGTTCAAGGATGAAATAGCTGAGTTATGGTGAGAAGAGAGTACAGAAGCCTTGATTAACAGTAATGCTCAAGGGATTAATTGTGGGTGGCTGAATAATTAGATTTTTTTGCTTAACTGAGACTCAGTCAGGAAACCCTTCCAATTCATCTTCCTCCTCACAGGAAGCTCCCTTGCACATGACATTTGATCTTTCAACTCTAATTGTTTTCATTGGCTGTCCTCCATGTTTAGAATGCTCTTCTTCCTCACTTCCACTTACTGGTTTCCCCCGCTTCCTTCAAGATTCAGGCCAAATTCAACCTTCTACAAAAGACCTTTCTCAGTACTTCAACTTCAATGTGCTAGAGCCTCCCCCCCACCCCCCATTACCTTCCATTTTACACAGTCTATAGTTTGTATTATTTGCAAGTTGTCTACTCCACTAGATACTGTGCTCATTGAGGTTCCTATATGTGGTTTTACCTTTTCTTGTAACCTCAGAGCCTAGCATAATGTCTGACACTTAATAATAGTTTACTTAAAAAATGCTTGTTATATAATGTTGTACGTGTCAGATATAGTTGTTTTGCTTAGTTGTTTTTCTTGTTCAGTGGGGTAATGGAGTATGTGATGGTCATGTAGAAAACATAAGAAATCAATTAAACTTAAAAAAGAGAAAATTTCATGATTTTAACTTTTGTTGCTAAAATTCAAAGGCAGCTCTGATACAATTTAGCTGGTGAAGACCTTATCTAGAAAAAAAAAGGAGTTTCCCACTGGTGAAGATTATGGAGGTGACCTATGAATTCTTTCAATTGTAATTTCATTTTCTATGTGGGCAATTTTCTTCTATTATTTCCTACATTATGGTTTTTTTGTCCTGTCATATTGTTCTGGGAGACCTATATGATCCTTTAGTCTCTGCATATTCTGTCTTCACAATTCATATGTTTTGCTTGTGTAATGGGCATGTTTTCTTTTAATGTTCTTGTTTTTCTTCTCTTCTTCTAGATTTTCTTTCACTTCTGTGTATTTGTATTTCCAATCTTTTTTCTTTCTTTTGTTTCTTTGGTAAGGCTTGCAGATTTCAGATTCAATTTTTTCTATTTTGCTCATTATTTTTGCTGTGCAGGACATAAATTCTACTCTCATAATTTCCATTACTCTTTAATTTTTTTTCATTACTCTTTTGAACCACTCAGAAACTATGTGTTGTGGCTTCAGTGTCCTGAACTGCTGACTCCCTCTATTCCTTAGGTCTTTGGTACTAGTAATTCAGAGCCTGCTGGCACCTGCAGTTCAGAGCCTGCTTTCCTTGACACTGGCAGTTCAGAACTATTTGCAGTTCAGAGCTTTGCAGCATTGGTGCTTCAGGGTTGCAGTCTCTAGCAGGCTTTTGCTCCTGAAAGGCTTTGGTTAAACTAATTGTCAAGGCCTGAGATAATTTCCATAGTCTGGAGCTAGGTCTCTATATCACTGAAAGGAGGAAGGAAAGATAAGGGTATAAGAATGGATTTTGATGAAACCCTATGTTATGTTCTTGGATCTGTAGTGCAACCTCAATGCTAGTAGTATGGGAGGTGGGGGAGAGGTGCTGGTTGAACTCAGGGTCAATGAGTGTCAGTTCTTGGATTTTGGTGTTTTTTTTAAACTTCTTTTGGATACTTGGTGTCCTAGACTATGGAAACAATTGAGTCACTTTATCTTTGACATATGATTTCTTTTTCGGGGGGCTTGAGAGGTCATAGGAGTAAGAGAAAACGTCTAGTCCATCATCTTGTTACTCACATGACATGGAAGTACCATGCGGGGGGGAATAGGAAAATTATGGACTTATAGAACTTAAGAGCATAAAGCATAGAGATTATTTAGTTCAAACTTCTCATTTTATAGTTGAGTTCATTCAAATCAGAGATATGAATGAACTTGTACAAGAACATCCAACTGATCATTGGCAGAGTGAGATTTAAACCCAATTGCCCTGACTTCTCATTTTATGTATTCATCAAATTGCTACCATTCTGTCAAAAGTCCTTTTAAGATGTTTTAGTTGGTTCTCCTGTGTTGCTAAGTATAATCTAATAAATGTTATTGAAATTGGCTTTGATGATAGAGGATTTTGCTCTTTCAGAATCAATATCCTAAATATTTTTTTCCATTTGTGCAGGACCAGAGAATGGACTGAATGTAGATTGAGCCATCTCCAAAAGGTAGTAGTTGTTTTTTTTCCAACTAAATCCCTCAAATGTCTGTTTTTGCATAGTGGCCCTCTTTGTCCTAAAAGTGAAAGAGTCAAAATTCCAGTTAATTGAGCATCCCAGCCAGTCAACATTTCCTCAGACATGTTGTACCTGAGTTGAGAACTTCTCCAAAATAAATTAGGCTTCCATCACAGAGACAATTCACACATTGAAAAACCACACATTTGCAGCTGCCATGATCTGCTAGAATATTACAGAAAATGAGTCATTCATTATGAGAAAGCTCAGTTAGATATAAAGATGTTAGATGTTCACTGACCACCAGCTATGTACTATCAGCTACCAGTAGCTGGTGAAACCCCTGCCCAGTGCAATATTTGGTTCAGGAAGTATACAGATTTTCTAGGCCATCTCTAATAAATAATGGGTAGATTTGCCTTCTGCTACTCTGTCCTTTAAATCCTAGGAAGAAACTGGTTCTAAATTCTATGACAGGCTTCATTGAAACAATTTAGCAAAATAAAAAAAAATTGCCTTGTGAAAATGCTTATCCATTTTCTTTCCTTCTGCTTCTGACCTTGGCTCTCGGTATGGGATTATCATTGAAATATTAAAATTTCATTCCTCTGTTTTCTCATTTGCAAAATGAAGGGATGGGCTGAATGATCTTTAAGGTCCTTCCAGTTCTCATATTCTGTGCTTCTGTTACTCCTTCCTGATACTGTAATATAGGTACTAGAAAAATTTGTATTTTGTATTTGACAAATGGATCTAAGTTCACAGGATAGAATTTAGAAGAGATGTCTTTTTCTTGCATACCCCTTTTAGAGTAGGACATGTGTCTACCTATCTAAATCTGACCCATCCTTCAAAGTTCATCTCAAATCTCATTTCCATCAAGAATCCTTCCTTGATACCCCTAACTCTTGGGTTAACCTCTCCCCTCAACACATCACTTTTTATCTGTACCACTCTCTTGGCACTGTCTTGTGACATCTCTCATACTGTTTTCTTTCTATGTTTGAATGTTCTTTCTCTCTGACTAGCTTGTAAATACCTTGAGGAGAGGGACTGAGAGTCTTATACATCTTTGTATCTCCCACTGTGCTTACCACATTGACCATTAGATTGTAAGCTCCTTCAGGACAGGGACTGTATTTTGCTTCTTTTTGTATCCCCAACACTTAGCACAGCATCTGGCACATAGTAGGCACTTAATAAATGTTTGTTGAATTAAATTGAAATTAAATTAAGTAAAGATCTGTTCAACGAGACACAAGTAAGATGATATTGATTGTGTGCTTAGAGTTCTTTGAAGGAAAGGTTCCCTGGGTGAGAATCACTTGGTACCAGAGACAGAAGGTTCTCAGAATTCAATTAGCCCAACTTCTTAAGCATGAGCTTATTTCATAAAATCCCTGAGTGATGCATCCTCCAGCTGAAGATTTTGGAACATTTCTTTATTGATATTTAGTTTTTCATGTGTGCTTTGTCCAGTTTTCCCTACTAGATTGTAAGTGCTTTGAAGAAAGAGATTCTGCTTCATATTTATCTGTATTTTATGCAGAACTTGGAACAGACAGTTATACACAGTGAATATTGACTTGATATTTGTTGAATGAAGACATATTCTTTTCTAAAGATGCTCTAGGAGCTGTGCATATTAACAGATGGCCCATTGGGTATCACTTCTCCTCCCACCTCTGTCTGTGGTTTTGTTGACAATAACACAATAATGAAGCAATCCAAGGCCTTGATATTTTCTAAAGCTCTCAATTCCATTCAGCAGGACACTAGGGTTGTATGCAATCTGTCAGTGTTGATTTTCTCATAAGGTTTCTTTGCAGAGTCTAGGATAGAGAGTCTGTGAAGCTGGATGCTCACTTCAACTCTGTCACTCACTCTCAGTAAAACTTTGGCCAAGCTTCTTCATCTCTCCTGGCCTCAATATCCCCATCTGTACAATGAGGGTATTGGACTAGACTAGTTCGTAAAGTGAGGACTTGGTTTTCAAAAAATACATTTTTATAACACTATATCAATATAATTGGTTTCCTTTGCAATCCCATGTATTTTATTTTATTTGTTTAAAAACATTATTCTAAGAAGGGATCCTCAGGCTTCACCAGACCACCAAAAGGGTCTGTAACACAAAAATAGGTTAAAAATCCTTGGATTGGATCATTTCTAAAATGTCTTCTAACGCTAAAGTTCTGTGATTTTTATGGACACCAACAGAAAAAGCCCAGGGCAGGAACATTTGTTGGGACTATTGTGTCAGGTTAACTGGGGCCATGCACTTAAAAAAAAAATCTGAAATGAATAAAACCTGTGGTTATCTTCATTATTATGTCAACAAAACCAAAAATTGATTTCACAATTTTTCCTGGCACCAGCCTTGTACCTCCCTTTGTACTACTCTTAGTACTTCCAAACGCAACAACAAATGCAGAGCTAGACTAGGCTGCTGAAGGGTTGTGTGATATAATGCATAGAGAGATAGATTAGAAACCACAAAGACTTGGTTCAAGCTTAACCTTTGACACTTGTAGGTTTTGTGATTCTAGACAAGTCACTTGTATCTCTCAGGGATTTAGGCAACTCTATAAGTTGTAGAAAAGGTACTACCTGCCTTGGGAGAGGGAATTTCCTCATTTAGGAGGGCCCTCTATCAATGAAACTCCAGGTCTAGTCCCTATTTTTGGTTCCTACAAGACTGAAAACAAAGGAAAGAAATTTGCTTTCCTATCCATGGCAAGGTCAGCATTGTTCTTCCAATCACCAAAGATCTCTTCTCACCAATTGCTCTCCTCCCTCCCTCTCATGCATGTGGAACTAATACTTCACTTTTGGTCAGAAAGACTTTGATTCAAATTCCATCTCTGACACTTACTAGTTGTATGACCATAAGGAAATCACTTCACGTCTTTGAGACATCTGCAAGATGGGAATGATCAGAGGACGTACAGACAGAATTGCAGTGAGAATTGAATGAAATGAATTATATTGCTCTTTGGAAAGGATTAAAATACTATTTAAATGCAAGCTATTGTCTTCCCTGTGATGGATGATTAAAGCCCAAAAAGAAATGTTCTATGGACCTGGAGACCTGGAAGTTTTGAATAGCTCACAAAATACCCTCTTTAGGAGTAAAGTGTAAGTACATCATCAATCTTCATCATCTTCATCATCATCATCATCATCATCATCAATCATTACCATCACCATCATCGTCATCATGGCTGACATTTATATAGCACCTAGTATGTGCTAGTCACTGTGCTAATTTGGCCTTTTACAGTTATTATGTCAGTTGATCCTGACAACCCTGGGAGGTGAGTGCTATTATTATACCCATTTTACAGATGAAGAAACTGAGGGAAACAAAAGCTAAGTGACTTTCTCAGGATGACACAACTAGTAAGTGTCTAAAGCAGGATTTGAATACAGGTCCTCTTGACTCCAGGTCCAGCACTCTATACACTTGCTGGACTTGGTTTTATCCTGCAATTTAAGATAGTTTTTTTTTCTGTGTTTGTTACAACTGTGGCCCCTGAGGACATCTCACACATTGATGCCTAAGAACTGACTTCAGTTTCAAGGTATTCTCTGTGCCAGCATTCACCCCAAAATATGGCTCACAAACTCTTCTGAAGTGTTATTTTTTATCAACCAACAAGAGAGCACAATATTTCAAAGCTGAGCACATTTAATCAGTATGGCAAATCACATGACATGAAAAGATTCCCCACCTCTCCATGTATGCATAGAACACCTCTCCCACAAATACGACAAGTGAGAGAGGGCATACAGACAAGATGAACAGGTGACATAGATGGAAGGCTCATACACATGGAGCATATGTGGCCAGAAAACCCAGATGGAGAAGCATACATGCCTAGAATCTATGGGACCAGAGTACATGCTTGGATGGCACACACATAGGGACAGGTATTGCCAGGTGACACATTAGTCTCGAGGTAACTTACATCCCTAACAATGAAAAGCCCATGAGGTCACTGTGCTATTCTGTGTTGGGCATCATCATATCTCCACTTTCTATGACATCATCTCTTCTGGGCATATCCACTGGTCTCATGGTCATTGACGTACCAAGCTGCTATCTTCTTGGATGTAGCAATTAAGAAATTTTTCTCTGGTAAAGTATGTATAAAGCTCATTTAATTCTAAGCCTAGGGCTATGACTTCAACACACCAACCCAGACAACCAGCAAAAGCTAGCTAGGTAAGTTAAGTCCATTCTTTTGACTGACTTCCTTCTGGCACTGACTCAAGGTCCTTGACAGTCACCACCTAACTTGAGGTAAGAATACTCCTTTTGACTCCTATCAAACCACTGATTATTAATCTTTATCCGCCAAACCCATGTGAAGGACCACCCTCAATCAAACCTCATAGTAGTTGTGAAGGGGCTGGAACAAAGAGTTTCCCCTTAGTTCTCATGATACTCCCTGAATGGCATGGGCGAGGGGAAAAAACAAAAAGGATAAGCCAAACCAGTGGAGCCATTGGGTCCCACCTCCATGCCATATTCTTGCTTCTATTATGCATACCTGCCAGCAACAAAATCAATAGTCCTTGTCGTTTTGGCCAACACAGAGGGATTCTGAACTTCCCCAAGAAGATGGGTCTCTCTGCACAACCACCAAAGCTACCCCCTCCACAACTCTGGGAGATTATCTCATCCCAAATAGAAAAGATATTAAATACGTCCACAAAGCTTTCGCATGCTTGACAATATTTCTGACATATTCTGTTTCTTTAAGGAAAGAAGTTTTGACAAAATCTTATTCCATAAATGTGGCCATGACCAATCAAAAGGTCAAAATGGTCCAATGCAGAGTCTAAGAAATGGTGACCAAAGAGAGTACCTCATCACCAAAGATTTAAAGATTGGAGATTTTAAAGCAAAGATTTAAAAGTAGGGTCCAAAGAAAGTTTCCAGATGGGAACAGAAATGAAAGCAATCCACAATTAGACCTGAGCTACCTCTCGGTCCACAATCATAGTATAAGCTACATCAGCAGGCTTACACAGGCACAAAAACAAAGACAAAACACATGCATGCATACATACACACACACAACATATCCCTTGCAGGAGATACACATAGTTTACCAGGGACAGTGTGCTGTGGAATAGTGTATCTTTGTGGGGTTTACTGCATCACGTTGGAACAAAGGGCATATAAGTAGATGCCGGAGAGGTACAGCTGAAGGAAACACTGTTTCAATCCTGAGTAGATCTCAAAGACAGACTGGCTGACAGATCTTGACATGATGACTGACCATTTCTTAGATGCTTTGAACTAGATTCTCACCACTCCAGAATAGCATTCCATCCATCAGTTACCAAGTCCTATTAACTCCACCTTATCAACTTTCCCCATAGCTGCCCCTTTCCTACTATTCCCAGCTGCCACCATCCTAGCCTAGCCCTTTATAATTTCTTGCCTGGATTAGTATAGCAGCTTCCTGTTTTTCTTGCCTCCAGGTCCTTCCCACTCCAATCTGTTCTTCTTATGGTTGTCAGGTTTAATTTTATTAATGCATAAATGTGATCTTACCACTCTTCTGCTCAAAACCTTCCAATGGTTCCCTGTTGCCTGCTGAATAAAGTCCAAACTCTTTCATTCGTCTCCAGCCTTATCTTCTCCTTCTCCCCTTCATACACTCTTCCCTTTGGCCAAACTAGACTACTTGCTAATCCTCAAACACCTCCCAGACTTTCATCCTTCAGCCTCTTAGGTTGCTACTTATTACTGATATTTCTGGGAAGTTTTTTTTGTTTTGTTTTGTTTTTCTCCCACTCTTATTTTAGAACTGGCCTTTCTTGCCTTGCTGTTCCTATGGC
Source organism: Vombatus ursinus (assembly GCF_900497805.2). NCBI lineage: Eukaryota > Metazoa > Chordata > Mammalia > Diprotodontia > Vombatidae > Vombatus > Vombatus ursinus. The sequence goes on along the minus strand of NW_020948983.1, from coordinate 3,097,216 downwards.
TTTTGGGGTCCTTGGATGCCTTCGTAACCTAGCTTCCCCCTTTCCTTGCTCCTTGGGGGAAAAGGTACTCTCATCTCCCTGGCTTATTTCTTCACAATTTACAGAGGCTTCATGACTCTTTCCCTACAGGGCTCCAGCCTTAATTTCCAGTCAACAGACAGAATTGGTCCAGTTCAACTGTAGTATTGTATCCCCAGTATTTAGTACAGTGTTTAGTATATTTGTTTTTGTTATTGTTCACTCATGTCCAACTCTTCTTGACCCCGTGGACTATAGCATGAAGGTCCTTCAATCCTTCATTATCTCCCGAAGTCTGTCCAAGCTCATGTTCATTGCTTCCATGACACTATATATCCACATCATCCTCTGCTGTCCCCTTCTTCTTTTGCATTCAATCTTTCCCAACATCAGGGTCTTTTCCAATGAATCCTGTCTTCCCGTTGTTTAAGCTTCAGCTTTAGCATTTGTCTTTCCAATGAATAGTCTAAATTAATTTCTTTAAGTGTTGACCAATTTAGTCTCCTTGTTGTCCAAGGGACTCTCAAAAATCTTCTTCAGCACCATAATTCAAAAGCATCAATTCTGTGGAGCTCAGATTTTCTTTTTATATTCCAATTCTCATAGTTATTATATTATTTTTGGAAGAAGCATAGCTTTGACTGTATGGACCTTTGTCAGCAAGGTGATGACTCTGCTTTTTAGTATGCTGTCCATATTTGCCATAGCTTTTATTCCAAGGAGCAAATATCTTTTAATTTCATGACTGTAGTTGCTATCTGCAGTGATCTTTGAGCCCAGGAATATAAAATCTGACATTGCTTCCATTTCTTCTTCCTCTCTTTGCCAGGAAGTGATGGGACCAATTATCATGATCTTAACTTTTTTGATGTTAAGCTTCAAGCCAGCTGTTACATTCTCTTCTTTCACTCTCATCAAGAGGCTTCTTAATTCTTCTCCACTTTCTGCTCTCAGAGTGGTATCATCTGCATATATGAAATTGTTGATATTTCTCACAGGCAACCTTAATTCTGGCTTTTGAGTCATCCAGCTGTCATGTTGCATAATGTACTCTGCATATAGGTGAAATAAATAAGGTGACAATGTACAGCCTCATTATACTCCCTTCCCAATCTTAAACCAATCAGTTGTTCTGTGTTTGGTTCTAACTTTTGCTTCTTGTCCCATATACCCATTCCTCAGAAAACAAGTAAGATGATCTTGTACTCTCATCTCTTTGAGGACTCACCACATTTTGTTGTGATCCTCATAGTCAAAGGCTTTAATGTAGTCATGAAACAGAAGTAGATGTTTTTCTAGAACTCCCATGCTTTCTCCATAATATAGTAAATGTTGGCAACTTGGTCTCTAGTTCCTCTACCTTCTTAAAAACCAGCCTGTTCTTCTGGTAATTCTCAATTCACATATTACTGAAGCCTAGCTTGCAGAATCTTAAGTATAACTTTGCTGGTATGTGAAATGAGCACAATGGTTCAATTATTTGAACATTCTTTGGCATTGCCCTTCTTTAGGATTTGGGGTATAAATTGATCTTTTCTAACTCAGTGGCTGCTGTTGAGTTTGCCAAATTTGCTGGCATATTGGATGCAGCATCATTTTTTTAGGGTTTTAAATATTTCAGCTAAAATTCAATCACCTATGCTAGTCTTATTGTTAGCAATGATTCCTAAGGCCCACTTGACTTCATTCTCTAGGATGTATGGCTCTACATCAGTAACCATATCATGGTGGTTATCAATGATGTTATGATCTTTCTTGTATAATTCTTCTGTATATTCTTGCCACCTCTTCTTAATTTCTTCTATTTTTTTAAGTTCCTACCATTTTTGTCTTTTATCATGCTTATTTTTGCATGAAACATTCCTTTGATTCTAATTTTCTTGAAGAGATCTCTTGTCTTTCCCATTCTATTGTTTTCTTCTATTGCTTTTCATTGCTTATTTAAGAAAACCATATCTCTCCTTGCTGTTCTCTAGAATTCTGCATTCAGCTGAACATATCTTTCCTTTTCTCCTTCTCCTTTCCCTCTCTTTCTTTATTCAGTTATTTGTAAGGCCTCATCAGCAGTCATTTTGTTTTCTTGCTCTTCTTTGGGATTTTTTTTGTTGCTGCTATATAATATTGAAACTTTGTAGTTCCTTGGGTAGATCTCTACCAGATCTAATTCCTTTATTCTATTTATTACCTCCACTTCATATTCATAAGGGATTTTATTTAAGTCATACCTGTATGATCTAATGGTTGAGCCTACTTTTTCCAATTTGTTTAAATTTTGCAATAAGAAGCTCATGATCTGAGCCAGTCAGCTCCAGGTCTTGTTTACACTGACTGTATAGAGCTTCTCTGCCTTTGATTGCAAAGTATATAATCATTCTGATTTCAATATTGACCATCTGGTGATGTCCATGTGAAGAGTTGCCTTTTGGGTTATTTAAAAAAAGTATTTTCTATAACCAGCAAGTTATCTTGATAAAACTTTATTAGTTTCTGCCCCATTTCATTTTGTACTCCCAAGGCCAAACTTTGCTGTTATTCCAATTATCTTTTGATTTCCTACTTTAGTTTTCCAATCCTTTATGATGGACGTGACACCTTGTGTGTGTACAGTGTGTGTGCATGTGTTATTTCTAAAAGATGTTGTAGGTCTTCATAGAATTGAACAACTTTGACCTCTTAGCATCAGTGGTTGGAGCATAGACTTATATTACTGTGATATTGAATGTTTTGCCTCAGATTTGAACAGATATTCTGTCATTTTTAAGATTATCTCAGTACTGCTTTTCTCACCCTTTTATTGACTATGGGGGCTATTCCATTTCTTGTAAGGGATTCTTGCCCACAATAGTATACATAATGATCACCTGAATTAAATTCGCCCATTCCAGTCCATTTAAGCTCACTGACACATGAGATGTTAATGTTTAAACTTTCCATCTCCTGTTTGACCACATCCAGTTTACCTTGGTTCACAGATCTTATATTTCAGGTTCTTATACAATATTTATCTTTACAGCATCAGATTTTCCTTTTGTCATCACACACATTCATAGCTAAGCTTCCTTTTGACCTTAGCCCACTCATTTCATTCTTTCTGGAACTGCTTGTCTTCTGCTCTTCACCAGTAACATGTTAGACACCTTCAAAACTGAAGAGCTTATCTTCAAATGTCATATAAATTATCAATTTAGTACTGCCTATGGGGTATTCTTGGCAAAGACACTGAAGTGACTTGCCATTTCCTTCTCCAGTGGATAACCTTTTGTCAGAACTCTCTACTATAGCCTATCCATCTTGAGTAACCCTGCATGGCATAACTCATAGTTTCATTGAGCTATGCAAGCCCCTCTTCCACAACAAGGCATCGATCCTGGAGGGGACATAGCAAGCACTTAGTAAATTTTTGTTTCTTTTTTTTGCTCCTTCTTTGTATTTCCCTTAGCACTGGGTGCACAGACCCTGCTCAACAAATACTTGTTGGTTGCTATCCCAAAGCCATTTATCATTAGGTATGATTAGTGTAGGGCATTAGAAACAGCAGGCTCAGAAGGAGCGCTTGTCTTCTATTCCCCTAGAAAATAGGCAAGATGTCTCATGGGTCTTTAACCAAAACCACCAAGCACCCTGAAAAGGCTAATCCTGTTTCTATCTGCCTAGTTTAGGTTTGGATGACCTTTAACTCACAGAAGAGCTAGTGGTTGATTTGTTGGGCCACCATGCCTCATGATGGAGTTTTAATAGTGGAGTTCTTAGATGGAAAGTAGACCAAACAAGTCCACATTCAAAGAGGGCCCTATGTAAAGTGAAAGCTGGTAAAATATTGTAAAGAGTAAATCAATAAGCATTTATTAAGCACCTATTATATTCCAAGCACTTTACAAATATTATCTCATTTATTCTTCACAACATCCCTGGGAGGTAGGTGCTATTATTATTCCCATTTTACAAATGAAACTGAGGTTAAATGACTTGCCTAAGGTCCCACAGCTAAGTAAGTGTCTGAGGCTGGGTTTGAACTCAGGTCTTCTTAATTCAAGCCCAGGGATTCCATCCACTGCCCTACCTAGCTGCCCAGATACTGCCAAAAAAGAAAGGTATAAAATAGACAAATGTAGTCTCAGACAAACACTTTCCACATTGTGCATCAACCTAATACCAGAGGCCTGACTGGAAGACAGGGTCCCAACCACAGATAATCTGTAAACAACAGTAAATAATCCCATTGAACATTTTGAGAGTTGAACTATAGACTCCACCCTTCGGAAGCTAAAGCTGGGAAAAAAATCCCCACCAGATTAAATCCATCCTTCTTAAGCTACTAGCTGTTAGCTACAAAGTGGGTCTCTGTCATCATCACAGCTGGTCAAATGAATAACAATTTGGGGGCTATGGTGATGGTGAGCTGGGGTGTCATCTGACCAAATCTTCTTGATCTAATTAGTTGCCAGCAGCCTCCTGACTCCTCTGGTATATTCTCAACTAATGCACTGGAAGTGGAAAGCTTTCCCATTCTTCTCCGTCTTTGTGGGATGGTTCCAAAAGAGGAACAGGATGCCGCTGGACAGTCATCTTATTCTCCAAGCCCTGACAAGGAAACACTCCAAGTCCCAGATGCAGAAGAGCCTGCCACCCGACGGTCTCTTTACTTGCCGAGCATTGAAATGGAGTCACTCTGCCTCTCAAAGCTTCCAGTATTTGTACATGAAAACACATCATCAAAAAAGAATTTCTGCTACCGTGGCTTTGGGAACATCTTCCCATACCTCTTTTTCATCTCTGTCTTGGTCATCTATGCCTTTCTGGGAGCAGTCCTCTTTCGTGTTATTGAGCGTGGTAAAAATGACAGCAATGTTGAATTTGAGGCATTTTTGAACAAACTCTGGACTTTCTATGAAAGAAATAAAGCAGGTATGTGAAATTCTACTCTGAAAAGTGATTTCTGACCAGGCTGAAATGTTTAGGGAACACTTGACTTTTTAAAAAGATGTCCAAAGGCATGTGTTTAGAAGGTTTTTGGTAGATATTTTTTAAAGTGAACCTTTTTTGTTTTCTTTTGCAGAGTTTAGTTTTCTGAAATTAGCTCTCCATTGTCTTTAAATTAAGTGGTTGCTGTGTCATTCAGCTGATAGAATCTCTCAGGGATCCAGTCTGGGAATGTGGCCACCAGCCTTATCCCTTAGGCAGAGCTGGAGGAAAGTGGGACTGCTCCTTTAGGTGGACAGGTTTACAGCTCCCTAACTATTTCTTGCTTAGCTCTCTGGCATGAGAATTTGTTGACTATTAGGTTATCCCAAGGAGAGTTGGAATAAGTCGCAGGGGAAGAGGCTGTTCTGAGTGAGCTGCCAGCTCCCTGGAGAGAGCAATTTGATGAAGCTGACATCATGAAATATCAGAGCATTTACATGCTAAGGCTTTGCTCTAGGTAGTTATAGCTAGCAACTCTGGTGCCCATGAACAATCCATTTGGGGGTACTGAAAGAGATCTTCTGGGCTATTAGGGTGCAGGCTTACTAGGGGAAAGACTTCTGGTCCTCCAGAAAAGTCTACCTTGAATACCCCCCTACCCCAAACTCTGGACAGTAACCCTTGGCTGCCCGGCTCTTGAGATGAAACAGAGTAGGAGTAGAGGGAATCAGAGGCATCAAGCAGAGATCATGACAGTGGGAAAAAAATCTGAGCTTTTCCAACTATACCATTGGGTGGGGCCAAGCAAGGAAATGATTATGCTAAGAATAAAGGGAATTGGGTGGATGACCTCAAGATATGGCAACATAGGGCCCACAGATCACATACAAGGACAAAGCTCCTCTAATCTCTGCTGTTGTTAGGTTGCTGGGCTTTGGTGCAAGAAACTGACCAGAAATGCTTTTTCTGCTTAATGTGTTCAATCCTTTCCTTTTTGTTGAGTTCAAGGGAAGATTTCATGGTGAAATAAGAGGGTAGTCCTAGTTCTACTATTGACTTGCTAATGACCTTGAACAAGCCACTTTTGTGTTTTTTTGGGGGGGGTGGTTTTTGTTTTCTTGGTGACAATTCCTATTAAATATTTTGGTCTCAGGAAAGATAACATTATGTGATAAAAAAAAAAAAAACAGGTTCTAATCCTATATCTGCCATGATGGCCAGGACTATAATTCCTAAACTGGTAGGGACCTAATAGGACACTCCCCCACCCATCCTACTCCTCTACCCTGACTCCATTTTACAGATGAGGAAACTTGAGACCTAGAGAGAGGTTAAATGGCTCTGCTCACTGTCATACAGGTTGTAAGTAGCAGAATTGGGATTATAACCAAAGCCTCTGATGCCAGATCCAGGACTGGTATGTTTGTTTATTTGTTCTTGTTGTGATATCTCCTCCCTCTAACTAGCACTTTGTAGCTTGAAATAAAACACTCCCTGAGCCTCGTTAGCCTCATCTGTCAAATGGGGAGTTTGAACTGGAGAGTTTCTTAGGACACTTTCTTCTCCATGTGTCTATAGCAAATGTGGAAGTCCTTGGAAGAGTCAAAAAACACTTAACTGCTCTACAGATGTCAGGTCTTGTCAGTTTCACAAGTAGTGCTTCAGGAATGCTATTTCCTTGGGTATTCAGCTTATCTCTTTGTCTGTAAGAACAGGACTGAATGGCCTCAGGTCACATGACCCAAGCTGTGACCTTCCCCTTTCAGACTGGGTTGGAAAAGGTGCCTTGTGAGAGAGCTGGTGACTGAGCACCTTCTCTGGAGTTTGATGACCTGGGTTGAAATCCAGCCTTCTGCTGCTTGGGAAAGTCCCTGGATCTCAGTTTCCTTATCGGTTCAATGAGGGTGGTTGAACTACAGATGAGCCCTTCCAAGTCTACATCTATGATAACAATGATCTCCCTATGTGAGGAAAAAAAATCTGTCTAATGGCTATACTAATGGCCCTTAGGGAGATCCAGCTTTGTCTGGAATCTGCCCTAGTCAGATGTCTATAACCATGACATCCTGGCCCACAAGGGTTCAGAAGAGCAAAAGTGGAGCATAGGAGCAAGGTTGGGTGGATGACATCTGAGATTCTTCCAATCTGCTCAGACGAGGCTAGAATAATTGGCCAGATGGACTGGCTGAGAAACCAGGAAGCTTTCTTCAAGAGACTGAAACTTGGAAAGTGTCTGACTGTGCCTGTCAGTTGAATTCCGAAAAAGAAAAAGTCTTTGTTACTTAAATTCTGGCTTTGAGACCCCCCAAAATGAGCAGATACTGTCAAATCCAAACATAATTACTGAATTCAATCAGTCCTACTATTTTGTCCAAACTTGGGTTTTCAAGGATTTGGGGAGATCCTGATTAATAAACTCCCATTTCCTAATGCAGAATTGCAATTCTTCAGCACTTTGTAAGCTAGAAAAAAGTGCTTGGAGGCTCTATGAAGTTAAATAATTTGCTTAGGATCACATAGCCAGTGTATGTGCAAGGCAAGATTCAAACCCAAGACATGCTGACTCTAAAGTCTCCCTTTTTTTTTTAACAGTAGACCATATTGCCTGCCTCTTTTAGTGATATTCACTCCTTATAAAAGATCATTTCTTGCATCCCAATTCTAGGCATGGCCTCTACCCTTAGCCCTACTCTAGCTTCTTGAATGAGATGGGAGTCAGCAACTCTATTCCTTCTGATGAAGAATCATTAAGCCTTGCCATTTGTCTTATCACTTCTATCCTAAGGTCATCCAGCCCTTGCCATCTGACCTGATGTTTTACGTTCCAGATCCCAGGCGCAATCCCAGGACTGACCACACCTGGACCTTTCCACCACCCTGGCAGCTCAGCTATACTTTCATGTGCTGTCTCTCCCATTTAGAGTGTGAGCTCCTTAAGAGCAAATACTGTCTTCACTTTTGTTGTTGTTGTTGTTTCTATATAATAAGTGCTTAGGGCAGCTAGGTCATGCAGTGGATAGAGCACCTGCCCTGAAATCAGGAGTACCTGAGTTCAAATCCAGCCTCAGACACATAACACTCACTGGCTGTGTGACTGGGCAAGTCACTTAACCCCAATTGCCTTTAAAAAAAATCAGTCATTGATCTAATAAGTGTTTAATAAATGTTTTTTTTTTCCAATCATTCATTCATTACTTCATTCATAGAGGCAGCTAGGTGGTGCAATGGGTAGAGTGCTCAGGAAGATACATTCAAATCCAGACTCAGACACTTACTAGCTGTGTGACCCTGAGCAAGTCACTCTACCTTAATAGGGATAATAATAGAGCCTGCCTCACAGGGATGTGGTGAGGACCAAATGAAATAATACTTATAAAAGCACTTAGTACAGTATTTGGCATATAGCAGAGGTTTAACAAATGCTTTCCCCCTCCCTTATTTGTAGAAATTACAGAATTTGTAGAAATAACATATATGCATATATATGAATATACAAATGCATATATGTGTGTATATATATCTGTTTCTATATCTATCTATCTATCTATCTATCTATCTATCTATCTATCTATCTAT
>NW_020948983.1:3030330-3088710 GCF_900497805.2 Vombatus ursinus | reverse complement strand
TATCTATCTATCTATCTATCTATCTATCTATCTATCTATCTATCTATCTATCTATGTGAATACTATCTCCCTCCTTCATTTGTAGAAATGCAGGGGACTTGCATTTCACTTTTCACAGATTTTTTTGATCCTCACAACCCTATTGAGGGATGGAGAAACTATGGTTCAGAGAAATTGGTTTCCCTAAGGTCACACAGCAATAGAGTGGTGGCAGGGCAGGGATTAGAATTTGATCTCCTGATTCTGGCCAGTGCTCTTGACATTTAATTCCTGGGGCAATCCAAGAGGCAAGAACAATACAAACTGTATTACCATTTTCTCAGGGCCTTGGGGAACTGCAATATATAGTCATTGTGCGGTCAGTAAAGTTTGAGTCTCCGCCAAGTGGAACATGGAGGCTGCAAACCTCCATTCTGGTGGTGTTAATAGCTATTACTGTACATTTGCCAGTCCAGTATCTAGGAAACAGACATTTAACTGTCCTAAGGAGAAGGAAAAACTCTCTGGGAAAATAATTCTGCCTCTGTGACTAGCGGAGGTCATGAGTTGACTGTTCCATCTCACTTGTTCCATTTCCTTTATAGGATCAGAAGAAGAGAGAAAGACGAATTTCATGACAGTGACCACAAAGATGATACAGGATGAAGTGAAGCATGATTGGCTCATCAGCTCCAAGGACTGGTCATTGGTGGAATCCCTATTTTTCTGCTGTACTGTATTTACCACAGTGGGTCAGACCAAAGGCCCTGGGTCATAGCCTTCAGGCTCAGTTCTAACCTTTGAGAAGAAAAAAAGGGAGAAAACAGAAAACCAGGATCTTTTCTTGGGAGAGAAGTTGATGGATAAACAGCATTTATTCAACCCCTATTATATTCTAGGCCTGAGAATGCAAAGATGAATGGAAACTGAGTGTGCCTTCCAAAAGCTTCTATTTTTAATGGAGGAAACAATATATACTTAGAGGAGTTTTTTCTCTTGTTTTGTGGTCCAGATTTGTGATATCATTGATATGGGGAGTTCCCAGTGAGGAAAATCTCTCTACCAGTACAGGTTAGCAAATATAGTTTTAGAAAGTTTCATAGAGATACTGAGAGGTTAAGTGATTTGTCCAGAGTCATCTAGCCAGTGTATGAGATAGGACTTGAGACCAAGTCTTTCTTTCTCTGAGGATGCAGATCAATACACTCTGCTGCTTGAAATTTCACTATTTAGAGCTGAATTCCTTTAGCTAAAAAAAATGTGATTCTTGTTAAAAATAAAGGTTCCCTCTTTTAACCATTGTCAGCCATTTATATTCTAATGTAAATGTGTTTCAGACCCTATCTTAAGAGCAGTTTTCTGGGATGAAAAAAAAGGCCCCATCAAGGAAATAAAAAGACAGAATTGGAAGTCTGAGGGCCCTAAAGATAAATTCTTAAAACTCAAGATTTTAGATTTAGAAGTTAGTTCTACCACTACTTAGTTCAAGAATTAGATGTTAGTTCTACCACTCCTCATTTGATGCTGTCATTCAGTCATGAAATTAGACCTTGGATTTAATCCCATATGCCTAAATTATTTTGAGACAGTACAGAGTAGTTGAAAACCTGCTGAAGTGAGATTAAGGAGGCCTAAATTCTAATCCCAGTCAGGTATCTTTTTCCTCGGTGATTTTGAGTTAATCTGGTCCCCTTTTGAGGATTCCTCTTCCTTCCAGTTCTGGCAGTCTATGACCATGGAGCAGCTTTGTGACCAGGAGATCTTTCATCCTATTTGTGCCTTAGCAATTTTCCAGGTTAACCTGACTCTACTCACAGAATCGATACTGCACTTTCCACTTTCCGCTCTCATTTTTTCTTCTTCATGGCTGGTCCTAAATTCCTCCCCCTCCCCAATTACCCTGCCCCACCATCCCCCCTCTTGTAACTGGGAGCATCCTGAAAGAGTACTATCTAACCTTGCCTTGAAATTGGGAAGAGACATTCATGTTCGGATTGGCCTTTGGAAATCCCAGGCAAATTCCTATAGTGTTGGAAACCATCAGAGGGTTTCCAGAGGTATGAACAAAATTTTGAAGTTGAAAAAGCTTGTTTTTGGCATCCATTGATTTTTGATTTTCAGATAAGTGTCTTCTTTCCACTGGTAATGTCCTTTGCCTCTCCCAGAGGACTTTTACCTGAATCCCATTGTCTGCTCATCCAACTGTCTTGTCAGGCAGCCTCCTAGGAGTGTTTGTATTTTAAAAGGGGACTTTTAAATATGGAAAGGTTTTCTAAGACCTGAAGTAATAAATGTGGATGACCTTCAGGGAATTGATGTTTTGGGGATGAGGGCCCCCTTGGGCTTCCTCCAATTACATGGTGTCTGTGCTTATCTCTGCTCTGCCTGCCTGGAAGTGTGGAACTATAAAGCAGTCAGTTTCATCCTCCTTTGTGAAAGTATAAAACTTACAGTTTTCCTCTAAGTCTCCAACCAATGGAATGTTGTCCAGTTTAACAATAGAAGCCCATTTCCCTCTTCACTATCTGGTAAATACAAAAATCACAGAGCCACAGAATCTCAAAATTAGAAGCGCTCTTAGATGTCATCTAGACCAACCCTCTCATTTAACGTTGAGGAATCTGAGGCTCAAAAAGAGGGGGAAATCATTTTTGGAAGTTATCTGGGTGGTTAGGGTAAGAACTGGAGCCTAGGTTTTTTGATCCACAGTCACATGCTAGTCTGGACCTCCTCTAAGCTACTCTCTTAATTTTCAAAAGCACTTTTGAGTTGGATCCCTAGATATACTGCTACTCTCATGATCTAGGGATATATGGTACATATCTACCCTCCTTAAACTGTGGCACGAGTCCCCATCAGTGTCCTCCCCCTTAATATTCAATCAATGGGAACAATTAACTCATAGCAAAGGCATTTATGCATAGTAAAAAAAAATTTTTTTTTAAACATGCCTGTCATAAACCTGCAGTATACCTTCCCACAAATACTTACAGTATCTATAGGAAGAGTGGGTACAAACTTAGATTACAGTGGTAATGAGGGACAAAAATGGGGAATTCATGTGGTCAAAGCAGCTCAGGTGTCTAGTCCTGCAAAATACTGTTGTTCCTTCTTTCCTTATGGAGTCTTCATGTAGCTCCCCGACTGGGCACTGTGTGTCTGCTGGGCAGATTGCTTAGCTGGGATTCCATTGCTCTTAACTTGATTCTTTTGAAGTCTAGGATGCCTAGGATGTCAAAAGAATTCACCAGGGCCAGTTCTCCCTGGAATACATTGTTCTGTTCTCTGCTGACGAGGGTCACAGTTCTAGAAGTTGCTGCCCTCTTTGAGTCTGCTTCTGTATGTCCGTGTCTCTCTAGAGTGTGTCTGTTCCCAAATGGATTGTTTCTTTTTTTGGTTGAGCAGCTCTCCTTCAGAGAATCACAACTGATGAGCATAGATGGAGAAGAGAAAATCACCTTCTCTTCTCCCCATACCCCTAATCTCTGGTATGGACACAGGGGTCATATTCTATCACAAAACCGCTCTTTTCTTGACACATCCCCCCCAGTTAGAGAACACAGCTTTTTAAGGGCCACCCAGGATGTGAGAAATCCTCTTCCTGTCATTCCTTGCTTTTTCCAATCCAATCAAGGAAAACTCCATATTTCCTAAAGCTATGACAGGATATTGATTTCAGCTACCCTTATCAAAGAGAAACTTTTTTTCACATTTCATAAAGGGTTAATAGGGTGTTGACATATCCTTTAACATACCAATGAGTCATTACCTTTGGTATCTGCTTCTTTATTTCTGCAATTATATCAACTGTATCAAAGAGGGGGTGGGGAGTCAATTGGTCACAGACCCAACTATGTACCCTATACTAGTAGGGTAGACAGGGTAGCAGCAGATGTTTTCTGTTTAAAGGCCTTAAATTTCTTCTGAAATGACAGTACTCACAAAAGCCATTTCTTCTGATGGACTAATTTTCCTGCTCACCTAACTCACCTAGCAGAGTCCCTGGGGAGAGGCTCACCAGCTGTGAAGAACACCACCATCTGTGGGCAGGGATATAGCACATGGGATGGGTGAGCTCCTAGTAAGCCACTAAGCAGAGATTAAGAAGACATTTGGCCTCATTGTTGAGAAAAGCATAAATAATAAGAATAACTAGCATTTATATAATACCTATTATGTGCAAAGCAATATACTATGCTTTACAAGTATTATCTCATTTGAGTGTTGCAAAACACTGAAAAGTTAAATGCTATTATTATCCCTATTTTATACATGAGGAAACTGAGGCAGACAGAGGTTAAATGACTTTGCAATGGACTCAAACTGGATTCTTGCCCAGCACCAAGTGATTTACCCTTTTTTTTTTAAACCAATGGAAAAAAAGTGCCAGAGGACCTTTAGTGAGATAACTGAGAAGGAGGCCTGAATTGGAATGATCCTGATTCTCAGGGAAAGATGAGACTTTTCTGAGGCAAAGATGACTAAAGAAGATTTCAATATTTTCCCTCTTCCTCTCTCTTTTCACCCATTACCATGACGCAGAATCTTATACTTATGTCTCCTAGCCTGTCTCTCTCACTCCAGTCTCTCCCTACTCCATCCTGCACATTGTTGACAAATTAAACTTCTTAAAACATGGACTTTCTCAGGTCATTCCCCTGGTCAGAATATTCTAATTGTTCTTCATTGCCTAGGATGTCAAGTCTATGTTTCCCAGGCTGGTTTTCAAGGCTGTCCCAAATATGGCCCTTACCTATTGCATATAGCCTAATTCTCTACTCCTCACTCCCCCACACACACCCTCCACTGCAGTCAGATATCTTACATATCAACAGAACTCATCCTCCTCCTCACTTTTGCTCATGCAAAGGTCTCTCTCACCAGCCCCACCTCTTTTGAAAGGTTTTCTCTATCCATTCTACTTACCTATCCTTCAATACTACTTCTACCTTCTCAAAGTACTCCACAGGAGGAATCCTGATTGGCTACGACTCCTGGGTGACTTTTAAAAGTCAATTTAATCAGTCCATGAAAAATTCAGACTCAAAATGAAACTCAGGCTCCTGATGAGCAACATGGAGCTGGAGAAGAGGAAACTATGAAAAGCTACGTGAAGCAGAGAAATTGGAAGTGTTTGCAGATGCCACCATTAGAAAGACAAGGAAACTCAGGAAGGGAGCAAGGTTACTAGGACTGGAGAGTGTCAGAACAGATTCTGTGTTGCTGATGTCATCCCCTATCTCAGACCATTGGCCCAAGGTGGTAATCCTATATCTCCTTTTTCCCCTTGGGCTCCTGCATGAAAACCTGAAATTTATTTCACTGGGCTCAGTAAAAGTCTGTTTACCTTTCTTAGTTTACTTTCTTTGCATTTACTTTGTCTTTGTAGGTAGTGTTAAGCACCAGCCTTTGATAATCTGAGTGTATCTATTGGAAATGTAAGTGAGAACACAAATGGGGGAGGACATCTTCAGAGAAGAGATGGAGGTCGATCTAACACAGAGGTGTTTTTCCAGAAGCTCTGTCTCTTGATGAAGCCCAGAGGTAGAGAGACAGACAGGTGGAGAGAACTGCAGAGACTTTAATACAACTTTGTATAGCAGAAGAGCTTTAATAGACAATACCCATATAGGAAATGGGTTAATTGTAGGGTGAGTGGCATGAAAATAGGAGAGATCAAACAAACCTGCTCACCACCCCTCACCACCACTGCTGTATTATTAGACTTCAGAGTTAGGCGGGACCTTATAAATCACCTAAACTAAAGCTTTCATTCTACATACAGATAGCAAAATTGAATCTCAGAGGAGCAGCTAGGTGGCACAGTGGATAGAGCACTGGCTCTGGAGTCAGGAGGACCTGAGTTCAAGTCCAGCCTTACACACATAACGCTTGCTAGCTGTGTGACTCTGGGCAAGTCACTTAACCCCAGTTGCCTCACTCCCTCAGAAAAAAATAATTGAATCTCAGAGTGTTTAAGTGCCTTGCTCGAGATCATATAGGTAGTTTCAGAAGGGGGTTGGGGTTCAAATCTAGGTTCTTCCTGACTTCAAGTATAGTATTCTTTCCACCTAACTGTGCTGCCTCTGATGAACTTAAATTGGTTCATAATAATCACCATTTCTGTGATAAAATATTTTAATAATGTGGTCTAAAACTTCTCCCCAAATAGTCCCACCTACTTGTGTTTGTCAAATATCATTAACTCTTGTCCCAGCAGGCATGGAATGGTTGTGAATCCTTATCATTTGAGGGAGTATTCACAAGAATGAGATCATGGAGTCTTACATTACTGGAATCTTATGTAATCACAGGGTTTTAGAGCTAGAAGCAACTTGCCCAATATTACATAGCTAATAAATCACAGAAGCAATCTGCTTTAGGACCATGTTGGAACTGTAAACCAAATTTCATTGATACAGCAGCATGCCATGGGATAACCAGCTTAGGAAGTATAAGACGTAGGTTCTAGTCCCAGTTCCACTTATTTGCTATGCTGCTTACCGCAAGCCATGTACTGACTTCAATGTCTTCATTTGTATGTTGTCCAGTCCATTCAGTCATGTCTGACTCTTTGTGACCTTGTTTGGGGTTTTCTTGGCAAAGATACTGGAGTGGTTTGCCATTTCCTTCTCCAGTTCATTTTATAGATGAGGAAACTGAGGCAAACAGGATTAAGTGACTTGCCCAGGGTCACACAGCTAGTAAGTGTCTGAGACCAGATTTGAACTCAGGAAGATGAGTCTTCCTGACTCCAGGCCTGGCTCTCTACTCGCTGCAACACCTAACTGCCTCTTCATCTATATATTTCCATCAAAACTTTCTTTATGGTGAGCTTATCAGGTTCCATGGGTTCAGCTACCATCTCTAGATAGCTAGAGAGAAAATTAGTCCTCAGATCTCTCCTGAGCGCCAGTCTCACATCTCCATCTTCCTACTGATCACTGAGAACTGGATATTCCATAGGCATCTCAAACTCAACAAGTCCAAAACAGAACTCATTATTTTTTCTTCTAAAACCATCCTTCCTCCTCACTTCTCTATTTGTGTCAAGGGTACCACTGGCCTTCCAATCAATTAGTCAATCAATCAAGTCTTGATTAAGCATCTACTATAGCCGGGTAAGTGTTAGGCTGGATATCAGAGACAAAAATGAAACAAGTCCTTGCCTTCAATCAGTTTACCTTCTAATGAGAAGGAAAGATGTACATATAGGGACAGCTATATATAAAATTCAGGTATTAGGTATATGCAAAACACACACAAAAGTAGATGTAAGGTAACTTTAGAGGAGAAGGCTCTAGCAGCTGGGACAGGTTGGGGGAAGGAGAAGGGACCATCAAAGACCTGCAAAAAAAAATGGTGCTTGGACAGAATCTTGAAGACCACCAGGGATTTTGAGAGGCAGAGCTGGGGAGGAAGAGCATTCCAGTGAAAAAGTCCCATGCAAAGACAGAAGATGGAGTGTCCTCTGTAAGAAACAGCAAGGAGGCCAGTATACCCAGACCATAAAGTACATGGATGGGAGTAATGTAAAAGGCTGGAAGGTAGGATGAGGCCAAGTTAAAGAAGAGTTTGTATTTTATTCTAGGAACAAAAAGGAACCACTGGAGTTTATTGAGAGGGAAGGGTGACATGATCAGATCTCTATAGGAAAATCACTTCAGTAGCAGTGGGAATCATGGATTATAGTGGAGAAAGACTTGAAGAGAGACAAATTAGGAGATGATTGCAATAATCCAGGGAAGAGAAGATAAGAGTCTAAACTATGGCGGTGGCTATTTGAGTGGAAAAAATGGGACGTAGAGACAAAGTGGTAAACCTCGGTGACTGGAAGGATGCTTGTATCCTTGACATTACAAATGGAAACTCAGAAAAGGGGTGGGTTTGGAATGAAAGATTATGAGTTGTATTTAGGAAATGCTGAGTTTGAGATGTCCAATGGACATCCAATTCAAAATGTTCAATAGACAGTGGAGAGATGTGAGATTAGGGCTCAGGAGATAAAGACTAGGGTTAGACATATAGATTGAATAGTCAGCTGCACAGAAATAATAATTGACTGCATGGGAGCTGATGCGACTAATCACTAGAGAATGAAGAGATTAAGAAGAAAATAGCCCAGGACAGAGTTGTGGCAGCCACCCAAAGGAATTTAGAAGAACAAAGAGGAGATAAAGTCTAGGCGATTGGTATAGATAGCTTTTTATGTAGTTAGGGAGCATAACATGGGTGATGCAGTAAAGGGGACTGAGAATGAGCAGTCAGGTAGAAGGAAAACCAGGAAAGTGTCATGTCAAGAAAACCCAGGGAAAAGAGAATATTTTTCTAGGAGAGAGTAGTCAAAAAACTACTACTGCAGAAAGATCAAAGGATGAGGACTGAGAAGAAGCTATTAGATTTGCCAATTAAAAGGTCATCTGTAACTCTGAAGAAACAATTTCATCTGCATGGTGAGGACATGAGCCCAATTTCAGAGGGTTTGAAATAGAACAAGAAGAGAAAAAGTGTAGGTAATGAGTTGTATTGTTTCAATTGTGTCCAACTCTTTGTGACCTTGTTTGGGGGTTTCTTGGTAAAGATACTGGAGTGGTTAGGAAAGGTTTTTTTCAAGAAGTTTGGCCGAGAAGGGGAAGAGAGCTATAGGACAATAGCTAGTAGGGATGAGAGAATCCAGTGAGGGTTGGGTTGTTTTTTGTTTTTCCTTTTTTTTTTGATGGAGGAGATGTAGTATGTTTATAGGAAGCAGAGAAGGAACCAGTATACAGGGAGAGATTAAAGATGTGGGAAATATGGGGGGAAGGGAAAGGGAGAGAGAAGAAGGGAGGGAGGGAAGGAAAGGGAGAGAGAGGGAAAGGAAGAGAGAGGGGGAAGGAGAAAGGAGAAGAGAAAGAGAGAGAAAGAGAGAGAAGAAATAATAGTCACCCAGTTTCACAGTCTAGGACTCAGTCCCAGATATCCAATCAATGGCCAAAACGTGCCGACTGTAACTCTACAACATCTCTCACATCCGTTCCCTTCTCTATACTGACATAGCCCGCACCCTAGTTCAGGCCCATCTCACTTCTCGCCTACACCATTACAACAATCCTAATCTTTGCTTCTAGTCTCTCTTCTATTCACTCTCCACACAGCTACCAAATTGATATTTCCCAAACATGAATGAGTATCTGACTTCCCTTGCTCAGGAAGCTTCTGTGGCTCACTGTTGCTTCTAAGATAAGATGCAAAATTCTGTGTTTGTCGCAGAAAGCTTTTCCGTGGCTCTAACCTATCTTTTCAAGTTGGTTACACATTACTCACCATAGCACACATTGCATTCCAGCCAAAATATTACCTATATTCAACATCCCATCTCCCAGACTTTGCACAGGCTTTCCTCCATGCCTAAAACAATGTTCTTCCTCTCTCCATCTCTTGAAATCACAAACTCGCTTCAAGGCTGAGCTCAAGTACCACCTCCTCAAAGAAGCCCTTTCTGATTCCCCTCAGTATTAGTTCTCTCTCCCCACCCCACATAAATATTTTATTTTGTATATATCTTATATTTAATTATCTGAGATCATGTGTTTTCCTAGTGAAATGTAGCTTTTTTTTTTTCTTTTTGGTGAGGCAATCGGAGTTAAGTGACTTGCCCAGGGTCACACAGCTAATGTCAACTGTCTGAGGCCAGATTTGAACTCAGGTCCTCCTGACTCCAAGGCTGGATCTCTATCCACTGCGCCACCTAGCTGCTCCAATTGTAAGCTTCTAAATGCTTTTGTCTTTCTATCTGAAGTGCCCGCCTCAGTGCCTGGAACAGTGTACATAATGAGTCCTTATCAAATGATGAGAAATGTTTTTGGAAATTGTCAAGTCCCATGTGCATATAATATGTGCACATATATTATTTGTGATCCTGAAATGCTTTCTTTTAGGTTCTGGGCTCATTCAACTGGATGTTAATACCCAAACTTTTGTCCTTGGTTTCCTTCTCTTTCTACATTCTCAGCTTTCATAGCTCCATTCACTCCCACGGTTTCACCTGAAATGCATATTTGAATGCAGAACCTCTTACTTGCTTCAAACTCTACCTTCTCCCAATCTCTTTCCCCTCAACTACTTTTTTCTTTATTCTTTATATCTTCTTATTTATGGTATGTCTCAAGAGTCTTGATGTAATTTTAAACTAAAACGTAAACATATAATTAACATAATATAATTAATTCTGTGTATTACTAATGTGGCATTATAATCTAATGTATATTTGATATGATTAGAATGTGATATAATGATTATGTGACAAGTGCATCAACACCTCAAGCTAAAAGCTTAAAACTGCACCAAGACTTTTGGGATACCCTGTACACATATGTGTAGCCTACACTCAATGGAATGTAAACTCCCTAAAAGTAGAGACTATTTCATTTTTGTCTTTAGCTCTCCAGAGCCTAGACAGTGCCTGGTGCTAGGTGAATAGTCAGTGATTAGTAAATGCTTGTTATTTATTAACAAGTATCGGATCTATATTTCCATCCTGGTCTTTCACACTCTAGATTCATCTCTCCAAATGCCTCCAGCACCTCTAGGCTTGGAGGTCCCACCAGCCCCTCAAAATCAACATGTTCAAAGCCGAGCATCGCTTCTTTCCTCTTGCCTTGTTCTGCTCTCTCTCTCTCTCTCTACAGCCCTCTGGTTCACCCACCCTGGTTTATCTTTGCCTTTGAGATCTGATCAATCACCCAGTTTTCTTGATTGTGCCCCTGTGCTATTTCTGGCATCTATCCTCTTCTCGAGTCCCACTTGGACAACCCTTCCTGCCTCTACTTCCTGCACCTACTCCAATCCACACTCTGTATTACTGCCAGACAAGTCTTCTCACATATAAATTTGGCCAGGCCTTTTTTCTGTTCTAAAATAAGAAAAGCTAAAATCCTTATAATACTTTGAGATCTACAAAGGGCTTCACTACATTATCTCATTTGAGCTTCACAGTCACTCTATAAGACAGGTACTATAGGTCTCATTATTCCCACTTGATAAAGGGGGAAACCTGAGTCCAGAGAGGTTGCGGGATTTTTCCTACGGCTATACCGCTAGTATAAAATCCAGGATTCAAACCCAAGTCTCTTCTGACTCTAGGGCCAGCACTCATTCCACTATACTGTCCATCCTTTCCTTGGCAGTATGATCCCGCTTTCCCTGTTGCCCACCAGGTGAAGTTCAAACTACTTTGCCTATACAACATGCCATCATCTACCTTTCCAGCTGGATGCCCAGTTGTTCCCTTCTCCAACACATAGAGTTTCGATCAGACTAGACAACTTTCAGTTTTACAGCCTGTGCATTCCTGACTTTGTGTCTTTGATCACACTGTTCCCTATACCTGGAACGTCTTTTTACCCCCGACTTTGCCTAAGAACTCCTATCTCTCTTTAAAAGTACAAATCAGATATCATCTCCTTCATGACAACTTCCCTGAGCCTCCTGGTTTGTAGAAAGACCTCACATAACACTTGGTTTTGTACCAAATATTAATGTACTTATCACATAATTATATTACATTATATCACATCAACATTATATTGTATTGTGTTGTGTTGTGTTGCTTTATGTTATGTTGTATTGTATTGTATCATATCATATTATATCACATCATATATCATATCATATTTTATTATACTCACTTCTATTAGGGTATTATAAGGATCAAATCAGGAAGCATTAGTAAGATGTTTTATGAAACTTATATCACTATGTAAATGCTAGCTATTGATATAATATTAATATATATTAATATCACATATTATTACATCACATTTGCTGAATTGTATTGTTTGAGTCAGCATGAGATAAGTAGATATTAGAGTCAAGAAGAGACCTGGGAGCAGCTAGGTGGTGCAGTGGATAGAGTACTAGCCCTGGATTCAGGAGGACCTGAGTTCAAATCCGGTCTCAGGCATATAACACTTACTAGTCCTGTGACCCTAGGCAAGTCACTTAACCCCACTGCCTAACCAAAAAAAAAAAAAAAGACCTGGGTTGCCTCTGAAAAATAATGACTGTGTGATTCTGGACAAATCACCTTTCAGTGCTCTAGGCAATTTTCTAAAACAGGAAGGTGATGACCTGCTTTGGTAGAGAGAGGTTCCTTACCTGGGAATTCTCCTACACCAATGAAATCAGAGGTCCACCCCTTATCCCTTATATGATAACACATCATAGCTTTTTGTATTGGTCTCTCACCTATTTGACTGTAAATTCCACGAGGGCAAGGACTATGTCTTACCTACATTTCGTATCTTCTCCAGCCCATAGCACTGTCCTATATATGCACACAGTATAATAAATGCTGAATTTGTCGTTGAAACCTATATCCTTGACAGAGAGAATTGTACATTGGCTTAAGAAAGAGAATGATTGCTTAATGATGAGTGTTTCAAAACAACCATTCAAAAAGCAAAGACAGTGTGGATGGGAAAGGGGATGTACGTGTACATTTCTTTCCCAAAGATAAAAGAACACAAGATTCAAACCAACTTTTCTGTCTTCTAATGAACTGTGTTAATGTTGGTCTTGGTTAAAAATCTCAGAAGTGATGATACATCTCACCATAAATTCAATTAGGATGTAGCTTAACATCTGGTAATCATCCCAAACCAGATGATGGTGGCTCATTTTCTGCAGGGCTTACAATCAATATTTGTGCTTTTTAAGCCCTTTGATAATACTTCCTCCTGCCCTGCTTTGGGCTGCATTTCATGACTCCTGTAATGCGGTGCTGTCATCAGGTTGTAGACAGAAGCACTTGCCAGGAGTAGGGCTAGTCAATTGCTGTTTATTCCCCATTTATGAGGCCACTTTGCATTAGGAAACCCTGCTTTCTGGATCCAATCAATTGCAAAGACAGTATTGAACAGGAGCAGTCTAAGTGAGGTGGAAAAAGTGAAAACTCTGGAATGTATCAATGCATTCAAAGAAATATCTGATTTCCCTTCATATGCTTCTGTATTTAGTAATTATGTGCAATGGCCCTTTCCAAGGGGATCCTTTGAAACTCATCCACTTCCCTGCTGAGTTTTTAGGACTTTAGCCAGACAGTTAGAAAGATAAGGCCTTAAAAACCTTTTATTTATAATGAGCTAGGTCTATCATCACTTAGGGTTGAGTGACAAATCCAGGCAGAGGTGTCGAACAGGGCCTACCCCAGTGTGTCAGAACAAGATTAAAATGTAGTTGAGAAATACTTAACAAAATAAATAAAAATACAATAATGTGTCAATAATGTTCATATGTGATTTTCAAAGTTAATATGTGCCCACAGGGATCTTTATGTACAGTTTCGTGACCTCAATTTCTATGTGAGTTTGACATCCCTGATGTAGTGAAAAGAAAACAGAATTTACAGTTAGAAAATCTAGGTGTTAGTCCCTGATCCAGCACTTAATAGCTGTGGGCCTATGTGTATATCACTTTACATGAGATAATGTACATAATGTACATGAAAATGCTCTGCAAATGCTACATAAATGTCAGTTATTATTATTGTTATTATCATTATTATTATCCTTTGAGGCTCAGTTTCCCTAACCATAAAACAGGGATAAAAATACCTAAAATTCTTATCTCACAGGGTTGTTTTGAGAAAAGCACTTTGTAAAGTTCTAGATAAATTGAGATAATGTTATTTATTGTTGTTATTTAAATTTTAGTCTGGTAGAACAAGCATGCGGTAGCTAGGTGGTGCAGTGGATAGAGTACCAGGCCCGGAATCAGGAAGATTGGAGTTCCAATTTGACCTTAGACACTTACTGTGTGACCTTGGACAAGGCACTTAACCGCTGTTTGCCTCAGTTCTTCATCTGTAAAATGGGGACAAACTAGAGAAGGAAATGGCAAACCACTCTAGTGTCTTTGCCAAAAAAGCCCCATGGACAATGTCCACAGGATGACGTAGAGTCAGATATGACTGAATGACTGAAAAGCAACAGAATGCCCAGGTGTGGGCTACCTTTGTTAACTTCACCCCACCCTATCCCTTTACATTATGCTTATACAGTCCAGTTAATTTAGTACTTTCCTATCCATTATTTCCTTTGATTCTCATAACAACTCTATAATGTAGGCAGAGCAGAGATTATCCTAATCCAGTGAATGAATAAATGAATTTATTAAGCACATACTGTCTGCCAGCCACTAAGCTGATGATACAAATAGACAAGCAAGACAGTCCTATTGTAATAGGAGGAGGCAACATATGTGGGGAGTGAGTGGTGACCAGGGAGGGGAGATTTGATCTAGGAAATCTAAAAAATGTTAAGTGAAACAATAGCCTTGGCATCCTTTCCAAAATCAGCGGGAATGGTGATCTGATAATAGTTCCCAGAACAAAAGGTGGAAAGGGAGGTGACAAGAGGGCACAGGATGGAAGATAGTAAGGGTGGAGAAGACTGATAGGGACTGTGGCCTGTTAGAGACAGAGGGCTTTCACCAATCTGAACACCACTCCTTCAGAACTCAAATTCTGGAGACAACAGCAGCATAGACGGCATAGGGGAGGCAAAGCTAAAGATGGCCGGGGTGAAATATTTATATGTGGTACCTATTCATCACAAGATATTGTCTTAGGCCCTGGTGATACAAAAACAACAAAATGAAATCGTCTCTGCACCTAGGTGGTGCAGTGGATAGAGCACCTGGCCTGGAGTCAGGAAGACTTGAGTTCAAGTCTGGTCTCAGACACTTACTAGCTGTGTGACCCTGGGCAAGTCACTTTACCCTGTTTGCCTCAGTTTCCTCATCTATCAAATGAAATGGAGACAGAAATGGCAAACCACCTATTATCTTTGCCAAGAAAACCCCAAATGGGGTCACAAAGAGACAGACCCAACTGGAAATGACTGAACAGTGACTGCTGTCAAGGATCCTACATCCTACTGAGAGGATACAACATAGGTTAAATAGTATCATAGATTTATAGCTAGAAGGGACCTTAGAGGCCTTCAAGTCCAGTCCCCTCATTTTACAGATGAGGAAACTAAAACACATAGATAAAAGTTCCAGGATCACAGAGCTAGTGAATGTCTGAGGTGAGATTTGAACCCAAGTCTTCCTGATTCATCCACCGTATCTGCTGTTTCTTTATGTAAATAGCATATGAATAAGGAGGGTGTACTAACATGGAGCAGTATTAGCAAATACTTCCTAATGGAAGTAGCACATGAGCTGACCCCTGAAGGAAGCCTGAGCCTCTCTTGTGCCCTTATTCCTTTCATCTTCATCATAATTATTATGTCCATATCTTGTTGTCCTAGTCGGTGAGCTCTTTGAGATCAAAGAATGGTGTCTTATTTGTCCTTGTATCTCCTCCAACTCATCCCCTCACAGTATCAGACACAAGGCTTCACTCATATAGACACCAGTGAATGACTCATAGCTGTAACCTCTGGTCTGGATTTCAAGATTTGATTCACTTGGGAAACTAATTTTTGAAAATTTAAACTCAGTTTCTTCCAATATATTTTATGGAAAAAAATGAGAATATTTACCCCAAGCTCCCTCTTCTCTCCTCTTCCTCATATTCTATCACTCAGGTGCTTTCTGCCACTGTCTCCTACTTTAACTCAGTTCTGCATGATGGAATGGCATTACTCCTTACCAAGACCAATCCATCTATTTGTTCAAGTGATCCCATTCCATCCCATCTCCTCCACCAAATTGCTCCCTATCATTCCCATTTGCGTGTGTATATACACATATATATACATACACATATGTATGTATACACACATATATGTATGTATATATACACATGTGTGTGTGTTCATAGACATCAGTTTATATGTGTTTATATATGTATATATGTATATATGTGTGTACATAGAACTAAGAGATGGAAAGATTGAAGAAAGGGTTTAGAAATAGTAAAGCATAAAAAGAAATGGCATATTTAAAGGACATCCATATAACAATGCCCAGAAGGCAACTGAGTGATGTGGGAGGGAAGCTGAGGAAAAGGATTATTAAGAATTACTTAGATTTGGGAGTCATCTGTGTAGAAATGATCATTAAACTTATGGGAGCTGATGAGATCACTATAGAGAGAAGGATGCCCATGACAGAACTATGGTGCATATCCATAATAAGGTAATTGGGATGTTTGGGATAAGAAAATCGGGGTTTGAATCCAACTATCAAAAGGAAATCATGATGGCTTCTCCTAAACTATCCTTGGACATCTGCCAGAGACCATGCTGGAGGTTGGGACAGAATCTGGCCCAGTGTGGCAGGTCTTAGATTCTAATATTATTAAATCAGTCTAGTACTGATCTGTTATTCTGCCTTCCTGGGACAGCCTGTTGACATACAAAGGCTTCTCCCTGCCTTAATCTCTAAAATAACAGCTGAGGTGAACTATTTTGCTCATTGCCTGGGAAATTCCAAGCTTGCTGATCTGAACTGCAGATCTGTTAAAAAAAAAAAAAGTAGCATGCATGTCCCTGGAAGTAGCACTAATGAAGGCCACCACATCTTCAAAGTTTTTATCTTCAAGGTGATTGTGTTTTATGTGATGAAGGGGGGTGGGGGGAATGGCAAAGGACTCTCTTAGACTTTTTTGTAAGATAAGTCTTCATATCTCTTCTGTTTTTAGGTTACGGCAATATCTACCCCAGAACAAGACTTGGAAAAATTGTGTGTGTGCTGTATGCTCTCTTTGGGATACCTTTTATGTTCTTGGTTATGACAACCGTTGGTGATGTCCTAACATCCATCCTATCTATGATTTACAATAATTACAAAAATCGTCACGTCCTTAATCTTGTACCACAAATCAGAAGGCATAGAAATACGAACACGAAAGCTGATCCTTCCAATCAGGTCTTTCCTCATACTGAGGTAGAAAAGTCAGGCCACAATTTCAAAGTGCAAAAAGACAATAAAACAACTCATAAACACCCAAAGGAACAACACCAGAATATGGAACTATTCTAAAAGATTGTGAGGAGAGAGAATGAAAACATGTTGCATGTTACTCCTCAACTAGAAAGGAGCATTTCATGTCCTAACCTGGTGGAGTATATAAAATCACGTCAATCTAGTCACAAAAGCTTGAGAGATGTAGGAAGAATAGTTGAACACTTTGATATTCCCATTCTAATAATTGCCTGTATTGTGTTTGCCTACATCTCCTTAGGAGCAGCATTTCTACCATTTTGGGAAACTCAATTGGACTTTGTGACTGCATTTTATTTTTGTTTTATAACATTTACCACAATTGGGTTTGGGGATATCGAGTTGCACAATACCTCTCATTTTCTCTTTTGTTCCATGTATATTATTGTTGGCATGGAAATTGTCTTCATCACTTTCAAACTGCTCCAGGACAGATTGTTCCACGTTTACGAAACCATCATAATATTTGTCACAAGATGGGACGTTGACTAGCAATAGAAAAGTGAAGGGGATGCTGGGGTTAATTTGCATAAATCTACAAGGAATTTAATATTCATTAGATCCCAGAGTTGGAAGGGACCTTAGAAATTATTGTCTTCATTGCTCCAGGACAGACTGTCCCATGCTTGCCAAACCATCGTAATGTTTGTCACAAAATGGGAAGTCCACTAGCCAGTGGAAAGGGAAGGTGGTGCTGGTTCATTTGCATAAATCTATAAGGAATTTGGTATTCATTGAATCACAGAGTTGGAAGGAATTTTAGAAATTATCTAGACTCAACTCCTTGCCTAATGGAGTAATACTCCTCCATGGTACCTCAAGAAGTGACTATAACTTTTGCTTGAAAGCTTCCTGTTAATGAGAGGCTAACTCCTTTGTCAGGTAGTCAGTCCATTGTATTTCAGACAGTTCTTACTATGAGAAAGTACATATGGCCTCTGTATCCATACATAATAAGTTATCTGTTCCTCAATATGACAGCCCTTCAAATACTTGAAGCCAATGATGCTGTCTCCCTAAAATCTTCTTCTTTTCAGCTAAGCCCCTCCCCTAGTTACTTTAATTATCTATCCATCATATAGCATGGTTGCAACTCCTTGATCTTTCAAGACTTTGGCACCCAGAGTTGAATACAATATACCAGCTTACATTGTTGACTCAGTGGTATTATAAACTGATATACTATGTCATAAAGAGCAGGTGGCATGTCCCAAACCAATATTTATTTGTGTCTTTCTGTGTCTCAGAAATTGGGAAAACAACATGGTATGGTGATGAGAACACTCAAACTGGAGTCAGAATACCTGGATTCAAATCCCAGCTCTGTTACTTTCTCTTCTGTATGGTCTTGGACAAGTCATTTCCCCTCCATGGTCTCTATTTCCTCATGTGTGAAAGGAGGGAGTTGGACTAAATGTAAGGTCACTCTCAAGTCTGAATCTATGATGTCATCATCCCTGGGTATCAGGATATATTAATGATTATAGACCCAAAAAAAGCATTCTTTTCATTCTCCAACATTTAGTTGGTTTCCTCCTTTTAGAAACTGGATATAGTACTCAGATGAAATTACCTTTACCCTTTTGCTTTTGGTATGGGCAAATATTTTCCCTTTTAATTCTCTAGGAATATGTACTTTCATTTAAATTAAAATTCATATAAGTAATTTTCTGTCTTTTAAAAAAACAGAAGCAGTTATGGAAATTTCCTCTCTTAAATGACCTGCATAAATGCATGTAATAAACCCGGTGGCATCCTATTATTTGTACATCACCACTGATTTCACTGGGCAGAGCTATTATTTCCCAAATTAATGCAGCAAAATTTCACACATACCAATAGTCAAAGTGTATAAATACTATGCTGAATGAAAATCAAGATAAAGCATTTTTTTTTAAATTAAATTTTTGAAAACATCTCTTGGTATGTTTTTCAGAAGGATGAGGAGAAATTGGCACTTTTTTCTTTTTAATTTATTTATTTTTAGTTTTCAACATTCACTTCCACAAGAATTTGAGTTCCAAATTTTATCCCATCTCACCCCTCCCCCTACCCCAAGATGGCACACATTCTGAATACCCCTTACCCTAGTCTGCCCTCCCTTCTATCTCTCCCCCCCTTCTCTTATCCCCTTTCCCTTCTATTTCTCTGTAGGGCAGGATAGATTTCTGTACCCCATTTCCTGTATTTCTTATTTCCCAGTTTCATGTGAAAACATTTTTTTTAAACATGTGTTTTTAAAACTTTGGGTCCCAAATTTTCTTCCTTCCTTCCTCCCCACCCACCCTCATTGAAAAGGCAAGCAACTCAACGTAGGTTATATATGTGCAGTTATGCAAAACGCTTCCATAGTAGTCACATTGTGAAAAACTGACTCTATTTCCCTTAATCCTATCCTGCCTCCCCATTTATTCTATTCTTTCTTTTGACCCTGTCCTTCCTCAGAAGTGTTTTCTTCTGATTACCCCCTTTCCCAATCTGCCCTTCTCTCTATTATTCCCCTGGTCTCTTGTCCCCTTCTCCCCCTATTTTCCTGTAGGGTTAGACAGATTTCCATATCCAATTGAGTGTGTATGCTATTCCCTCCTTAAGCCAAATCTTATGAGAATAAGATTCACTCATTCCCTCTCACCTTCCCCCATTTCCCCTCCACTGTAAGAGCCTTTTCTTTTCTGTTTTTTTGGTGAGATAATTTACCCCATTCTACCTCTCCCTTTCTCCTTCTCCCAGCATAATCCTCTCTCCCCCCTTAATTTTATTCTCCAGATATGACCCCTTCATCTTCAACTCACCCTGTGCCCTCTATATCTATATCTATATCCATATCTATATCCATATCTATATCTATATCTATATACATATAATTTTTCCTTCACTACCCTAATACTGACAAAGGTCTCATGAGTTATGAATATCATCTTTCCATGCAGGAATGTAAACAGTTCAACCTTAATAAGTCTCTTATGATTTCTTTTTCCTGTTTACCTCATGTTCCATTTGAGTTTTGTATTTGAAAGTCAAATTTTCTATTTAGCTCTGCTCTTTTCATCAAGAATGCTTGAAAGTCCTCTATTTCACTGAATCACCATTTTTTCCCCTGAAGGATTATACTCAGTTTTGCTGGGTAGGTGATTCTTGGTTGTAATCTTATTTCCTTTGCCCTCTGGAATATTATATTCCATGCCCTCTATTCCCTTAATGTAGAAGTTGCTAAATCTTGTATTATTCTGATTGTATTTCCACAATACTTGAATTGTTTCTTTCTGGCTGCTTGTATTATTTTCTCCTTGACCTGGGAACTCTGGAATTTGGCTACAATATTCCTAGGAGTTTTCCTTTGGGGATCTCTTTCAGATTGGTGGATTCTTTCAATTTCTATTTTGCCCTCTGGTTCTAAAATATCAGGGCAGTTTTCCTTGATAATTTCTTGAAAGATGATGTCTAGGCTCTTTTTTTGATCATGGCTTTCAGATAGTCCAAAAATTTTTAAATTTTCTCTCCTGAATCTATTTTCCAGGTCAGTTGTTTTTCCAATGAGATATTTCACATTGTTTTCTAATTTTTCATTCTTTTGGATTTGTTTTACAGTGTGTTGTTTTCTCATAAAGTCACTAGCTTTCAATTGCTCTATTCTAATTTTTAAGGAAGTATTTTCTTCAGTAATCTTTTGGACTTCCTTTTCCATTTGGCCAATTTTGCTTTTTAGGACATTCTTCTCATCATTGGCTTTTTGGATCTCTTTTGCCATTTAGGTTAGGCTATTTTTTAAGGTGTTATTTTCTTCAGCATTTTTTGGGTCTCCTTTAGGAAGCTGTTGACTTGTTTTCCATGATTTTCTTGCATCATTCTCATTTCTCTTCCCAGTCTTTCTTCTACTTCTCTTACTTGCTTCTCAAAATCCTTTTTGAGCTCTTCCAAGGCCTGGGACTGATTCATATTTTTCTTGGAGGCTTTGCATGTAGGAGCTTTACTTTGTTGTCTTCTTCTGGTTGTATGTTTTAATCTTCTTTGTTGCAAGAAAAAGATTCTATGGTCTGACACTTCTTGTAATGTTTGCTCATGATCCTAGTCAATTA
The DNA here is from genome assembly GCF_900497805.2 of Vombatus ursinus. NCBI lineage: Eukaryota > Metazoa > Chordata > Mammalia > Diprotodontia > Vombatidae > Vombatus > Vombatus ursinus. The sequence continues at coordinate 3,067,723 of NW_020948983.1, read as the reverse complement.
CTTGAGTTATAAACTCTTTATTATGGTAGAGGTATGCTTCCAATGTGGAGAATGTACTGTCCCAACCATCGGGGGTTTGTACAGCTGTTTTCAGAGCTACTTCTAGGGACCTATAAATTTTCAATTCTTCCAAGGTGGTACGATAAGGGACGAGGTGTTTCCTCTCCACCACCACTACAAGAGCTACCACGCCAGAGCTCCTCCTCACCCCAGGACCACCCCTCAGAACTGTGACCCAGATCCAAGCACCAGTAAAGCAAGAGATTCCTGCCTCAGCACTGGCAAAGAGATCCCTGCAATCCCCCTCTGATCAGCCACTTGATTCCCCCTCAGTCTGTGGGCCAGAAGCTCAGGAGGCAGCCCCTCCCCTGGGGCCACACTCAGGAACTGCAGCTGAGACCTAGCTTCTCTCTCACCACAGAAACAGACTTTTCCCACTGACCTTCTAAGTTGTCTTTGGCGTTTGTGGCTTGAGAAGTCTGGAAATCACCACAGATGCCCGAGATTCAGTCCTCTGAGGCCTGCTCCAGGTTCACTGCAGCCTGCGCACCCATGCTGAACTGTGCTCTTCTCCCAACCCGGCACAATATACCTTTTGGATCAACCATCCAGATTGTCTTGGGCTGGAAATTTGTTTTACTCTGTCTTCTTTTTTTTGGGGTTCTGCTGCTCTAGATTTTGTTTAGAGCCATTTTTAATAGATATTTGGAGGGGTTTCAGGGAGAGTTCAAGGAAGTCACTGCTTTCACTCTGCCATCTTGGCTCCTCCCCAGAAATTGGCACTTTTTTACAGATACATTCCTTATATTAGGAGACTAGTATAATGGTCATGAATACAATACTTCATATGGTATCATGCTCTAAAGAGCTCAAAAGTACATAGTCACCAAATTCAGTAATGCAGCATAGGAAACGGGGGGCTAAAGACATGGACTTTCATTTTTCTATTCCAACAGGTTGGGCCTAGATTGCAAAGCATTTTTTTCTTGCCTCTGAGATACTATTTTGCAGACTTCGTTTTTCTCCCGATTTGTTGCTGCATACTACTTTCACTCATTTCTTTTGCTGTTTTTAAATAAATGGATATTGTCAGAGAGGGCTTCTCTTGCCCTTGTCTTTTCAAGTACTGAGTCCTGAGGGAATCTTTCTGTGACTGAACTTTGCTACTATGAGTGAGGAGAAAAACCCTATGGACATCATCTATGTGTTTTGGACAAATTAGCCAGTGCCTGGGTAAATACTGATCTTTTGTTCTGAAGTGAAGAATGACATGAATGAATGCCAACAAAAAATATCCAGTTTGGGAAAGAGAAAGCAATTGCCTTTCTATATTCTTTTTTTGCTGATCTCTTTCTACTCTAGGCCTTATTAGTAAAATATGTGTGTGTGTGTGTGTGTGTGTGTGTGTGTGTGTGTGTGTGTGTGGCAGACCCCTTTGACCATCTGAAACAGACGTATCAAATATTTTTAAAAGCAAGTTTATGGACCTTCATTTAAGAAACGACTTAAATTGAGTCTTGCTTTGACTTAATGAATTCTAGAAGTTCTATATACCTCAGGAAATCTAGCATTTTAAATCAAATAGTCTTCCTAATCATTACCAGGCCCATACTTGAACCATTTCCAGGTTAACAGGGCCTGTCAGGTCTTGTCTTCTGCCAGTGAGGCCTTCAAGAGCCCAAGGTCACCTCCATACAATGATGAGACATTAAAGTAAGATTTGACTGTACCAGCTCAGTGGTGGACTATATATTTACCATTTGAGGACCAGTCTAGCAAAGTTCAGAGAGAATTACCACAGGGCTATGAATTTTTTTGTTACAGTAACTCTCAAGGTCTATCCACTAAGTTGTACAGAAACTGTGATCCAAGAATATGGAGGCAGTGAGCAGACTAACGAAATTACTCATCCTTGAAGTATCAAGGTTTTTTTTGTCTTTGTATTCTCAACCCCCAGCACAGTGCCTGGCACACAATGGGGACATAATAAATGCTTGTTGAATGAATGAATGTCCCATTACTCATTGGCACTGCTGCAGTTTTCTGTTTTCTGTTCCTGTGTCCTAATGCCTTATTGATGAACACAACTTTAGGAATTTTGAAATAATGGAAAAGAAGCAAGCACAGAATTAGATCAGGAGACTCTGATCAACCCTAAACCTGAATGAGAAAGCTCACACTGTCCCACCCACCTTCCCACTCCCCTTTTCTCAAGATTTGCATGAGACTCAGTAAAGAGTCACCAGTTCCATTTTATGTGCCATGACCACCAGTAATAGGATTAGTCAGCCACTTCTCTGTCAATTTCTATTTGTCTTCTGATATTAGTAAGATAACTTTCTTTATTTCATATTGTAAGTGACCTACCTTGTAAGGCATGAATGTTTATATGAGTTGTCTAAATGTATAGACAGTGGAGGAGACAGTGATAGAAATATCTAGAATCTTGCCTACCCTCCAAGGGAGACTGTGATTCCTGTACCTTGAGGGAAGCCACATTATTATTGAGAGAGACAGAAAGAGAGAGATACAGAGAGAGAGACAGAGAGAGAGATCAGAAAAGAATTTTATCTATCTTCTCTTTTTTTTTTGCAGAGATGGTGCTGTTCTGTCTTTTTAAAATTATTTTGATTTATCAACAATCACTTCCATAAGCTTTTGAGTTTAAAATTTTTCTGCCCCTCTCTCCCCACCACCCTCCCAAAGATGGTGCATAATTTGATATAGGCTATACATATACATTCCTGCTAAACATATTTTCACATTAGTGATGTTGTAAGAATTAGAACCAATAGGAGGAACCACCAGAAAGAGGAAACAAAACTCAACAGAAGAAAAAAATAGCAAATAGTATGCTTTGATCTGCATTCAAACTCCATAGTTCTTCCATCGTGAGGCTTTTGGAGATGTCTTAGATCCTTGTATTGCTGTGATTATGTACAATATTCTCTTGGTTCTGCTCACTTCACTCAGCATCAGACCATACAAGTTTTTCCAGGTTTTTCTGAAGTCAGCCTATTCATCATTTCTTATAGCACAATAGTATTCCATTATATTCATATACCACAACTTGTTCAACCATTCCCCAATTGATGGCATTCCCTCAATTTCCAATTCTTTGCCACCATAAAAAAGAGCTACTATAAATATTTTTGTACATGTGGGTCCTTTTCCCATTTGTATTATCTCTTTGGGATATAGCCCTAAAAGTGCTATTGCTGGGTCAAAGTGTATGCACATTTTTATAGCCCTTTGGGTATAGTTCCAAATTGCTTTCCAAAATGGTTGGATCATTTCACAACTCCACCAACAATGCATTAGTGTTCCAATTGTCCCATATCTTCTCCAACATTTATCATTTTCCTGTTTAGTCATGTTGGTCAATCTGATAGGTGTGATGTGGTACCTCAGAGTTGTTTTGATTTGCATTTCTCTAATCAAAAGTGATTTAGAGCATTTTTTCATATGACTATAGATGGCTTTAATTTCTTCATCTTCTCCTAAAGAGAATCGGAAACCATGTGTGTTTCTCTGTTGAAGAAGGAGAAAATAAGAATGTCTCCTCTTTCCAAAGCCTCTTGTGTGAACTCTACCCTTCATGCAGGCATGCAGTGTTGTACCAGCATTCTTTGCACCAGTTAGGAGAGTCTTATGCAAAATGCTTGATTGGAAACTTGGGTTACAACCCTCTTTGCAAACATGGTAAGAAATTAATATCTCCTTGCACAGTGTTTTATCATTTATCTGTTTTTCATTCATACAAACAAATATATAGAGCTGGAAGAGATCTTAAAGGTCATCTAGTCCAAATTATATAGGGAAAACTGAGGCCCAGAGAGGATGACTTATCCATGGTCACATAAGTGGTAAGTGACGCAGGAAGGACTTGAACTCAGGCCCTCTAATTTCAATTCCAGTATGGTTTCCCCTGCCTCCCATCAAACAAAGATTTATTGAGCTCCCAGTAGGTGCCAAGTCTCTGCTATAGTTTATAATTGTAGAGAAGAAATTTCAGGACAGAAACCAACAAAAGACAAGGTGACCTGTGCCAAGTGCTTCACAAGGACATTTGCTTCCTTAGGGCCAGGATCATCAGTAGTGGTTGAACCAAGACTACATGTTCTAAGTTTAAGTTCAGTGCCTTAAGTAGCTGTGCAATATTTGTCAAGAGCAGTTACCACACTGGGCATCTGTTTCCTCATCTCTTGAGTGAGTGGAATAGTCTAAATGAGCTCAAAGGTTCATCTGTATACTACAAGAATATTTATTTTCCTTTTCAAAAATGAGTAACTACTATCCTATTAGGGTAATTGAAGTCCCACCTATCACACATTCTGGTTGTAAGACTTCCATGCATATCACTTAATTACTTGGTGACACAGGCAACTCCCAGAAAATATAAGTCGTGGTGGAAGGTCCCAGTCAGCTCGAGGAGACAAATTTCCTTACCGGGAGCTCCTTATGCCAGTTCAAACACAGGTCCAGTTTTAAAAAAGGAAGTTGACAGTCCTTTTATAGTGAGCTCCATGTGGTATAGTCTCTCTGCTTGTGCTGTTCCCTAGGACTGTTCTTAGGATTCTGGGAGGCAGCTGAGGGTATGACACATTAAGCTCACATTTCTATAGCCTTTTAAATTTTGCAGCGTCCTTTGTTTCCAACCATCTTTGGAGGCAGGCAGCATAAATATTATTACTGCTGCTTATCAGATGTGTAAGAATTGATTATGGAGTGGGAAGGGGATGGCAGCCTGCACCAGAAATTTGCTCATCATCTTGGTGTACAAACAGGTACAAATAAGCTGTATACAGTGAAAAATGAAAAAAACTTAAAAGAGGGAAGGAACTTACATTAAGAAGGGTTGGGAAAAGTTTCTTGTGGAAGATGGAACTTGAGGAAAGTCAGAGAAGCCAGTAGGCAGAGATGAGGAGGAGCCAGAGTATTCCAAGTACGGGGGACAGCCAGAGAAAATGCCCAGAACTGAGAGGTGGATTATCTTGTTCATGAAACAGCCAGGAGGCCTGTCTCACACTGACTTGAAGAGTAGGTGACAGGGAGAATGATATAAGAAAACTAGAAAGGTGGGGCGGAGTGGGAATTGGGGTTGTTTATGAAAGGCTTTGGATGCCAACCAAAGGATTTTGTATTTGGTTCTGGAGAAGACAGAGAACCACTAGAGTTTATTAAATAGTGAGGTGATATGGTCAGACTTGGTATCTGATACTTTGGACAGTCTAGTGAAGCTTACAAACTCTTTCTCAGCATAATGTTTTTAGATATATAAAACAAAATACATAGCATTACAAATTAAATCAATTACACTGAAATACAGTTATCAAAAAAAAGATTTTTTTTAAAGCAAATTCATAGACCCCAGGTTAAGAAGCTATGCTTTAAATCCTTTGACTTGGGTAAGTGCCTTCCCTGTTCTGGGCCTCATTTTCTTCATCTGTACAATGAGGACAAAGGTCCTAGGCTGAAGTCTCATCACAGCATGGAGGTGACACCGGTTTTTCAAAAGGTAGGCCAACAGAGCACAAATTCTGACACATTCTCTCATACTGGGAAAGCTTTTATTATGCCTTTCTCTGTCTTCTGAGGAACAGCCTCACCATGGAGAGACATAATGCAAGTAGACTAACCATTCGGGGATGAAACGTTTTTAGCCATGGTAACCCATGAAATGGACAGCCAGGTGGTGCAGTGAGTGGATAGAGCACCAGGACTGGAATCTGGAAGACTTGAGTTCAAATCTGGCCTCAGACACTTATTAGCTGTGTGACCCTGGGCAAGTCACTTAATCCTGTTTGCCTCAGTTTCCTCATCTGTAAAATGAGCTGGAGAAGGAAAAGGCAAACCATTCTAGTATCTTTGCCAAGAAAACCCCAAATAGGGTCACAAAGAGTTGAACATAACTGAAACAACAGAACATGTTGTCAAGAGCAGTTACCATGAAACCAAGAAAAATTTTTAAAAAATTAATGAACTTCAATCCTATGCAGTCCCCCTCTGCTTCAGAGCAAAGCATGCTAAGAATCACATAGCTGGAAAACCATCAACAAATTTGAGTTTGACTGGTGGTACTTGAAATGTGACCTCTTATATAATGGTTAGTTAGTGGAGATATTTCTGGAGGAACTGAATTATATCAATCAACATTCTTGCCTGATCTTGACATTCATACCTGAAACCAAAAGAAAGAGAAAAGGTGCAGCTACAATGAAGAGTGGTTAACAGGAGAGGCAGAGAAAAGAGTTGGTAGAGTAGGTTTTCTCATAAACTCTTAAATAACTACAAGAAATATTATTGCACAGGACATTTGGTCATGATGGATTGTGAAACTAATAACTGGTAAAAAAGATCTGCAATAAAAAGTTTGTGGCCAACACCAATTGCCAAGGGCAGTGCTGTAGAGAAATTAGAGAAAAAAATGTAATAAGATCCTCCAATTCAAATCAATAGATATTTTTTACTTCAATGCAAAGGTGGAAAAAACTAAGGATGGAGAGAAATATAAGGGAAAGTATGGTTCAGAAGAAAGAAATGAGAGAAGTCAAAAACTTATAGATAATACAGAAGCCTCATACCTCTGTATTATGAACACTTTTTTCAAAAAAAATAGTGGGTGCTGAATATGGCAAATACAAAGTACAGAACAAAAATGCATTTTAACAGACAGGAAAAGACTTACTACAAGTCAGCTGTCTGCACACAGTGAGATGACCATCAACTTGTCATTACTAAGATTAAAACTTATACTAAACAGAAAGAAAGGTAAGAAGAAAAATATATGGTATACAATTAAGACCATTTAACCCTGAATTATTTAAAAAAGCTATTGGAGGGCCAGCTAGGTGGTGCACTGGATAGAGCACCAGCCCTGGATTCAAGAGGACCTGAGTTCAAATCCAGCCTCAGACACATAACACTAGCTGTGTGACCTTGGTCAAGTCACTTAACCCCACTGCCTAGTCCAAAAAAGAAAAAATATTAAAAAAGCTATTGGAAATTTAAAAATGGGAACTGGACAGTAGAAATGACATCAACACTGACTACAATAATTTCATCCAGATGTTAAACCAAAGTAAATTAATTGCTACTATTAAGGAGATCAGAAGGACCCCAGAAAGCACTTTAGTAACAAATAGCTGTTTTGCTTACAAAATGGAGAAATATGGCTGCCAAAGGAAACATCAGCTTAGAATATAAACTCATCTGTAAAAGAAGAATGATAGATACTATGAGTAGTATCATATCGTAAAGCAGAGAGAAGCAATGGAGAGCAAAATCAGCCTAGAGAAAACTTGGCAAGATATCAAATTAAGCATGGTACCCCAAAGTCACTCAAGGATGAAAACAGAAATAAGAATACAAATAGAGAAAAAATGAAAATGATTTATAAAATCTAGTACAACAAACTGTTTTCTCAATCAAGGATAGTGGATCCACCACATGGACCCTAACTAACTTCAGTCTCTCAGGTGCTTATTGAGTAAAAATGTTAGTAAAGAGAACAATGATGGGAAAAACAACCAGATGGAATCAAGTCTATCTAGTGGAGATTCATGAATGAGGTGATACAATTGTAGGGGCAAATGGATCTATTTTAAAAGGTCTTTTGCCCAGATTTCAGCATGTATCTGAATGGACACCCTATCGAACTGCTCTGACAATAAGCATATCTGGGAGAAACAATGTTGATGGATAATTAACTGTCCCAGAGTTGAAAAACTGAAGAGTGAGCTTAATGGAGGCTTTCAAGATGCTGAAAAGCACTTTAAAAGTTATCACTTTGAAGACGATTCTGGGAGGATGGCAGAATATAACAGGAAATACTGGGCTCCCCAAATTTCTCCCACAAATAGGATAAAATATTGCCTCAAACTGACCTTTGAGCGGCAGAAATTATTAAAAGTCAGGGTAAAGCAGGTGTCCTCCTAAGATAACTTGGGAGCACCTTAGGAAAGACCTTACTTCCTGGGGGCAGAGATTTGGCCAGGCTGAAGTGCAAACACCTTCAGGCAGACTTCGCTGAAGCAAAAACAACAAGCCCTGACCAGCAACAGCCTTGACTTCAGGAACAGTGTGGGGGTTGGATAGCCGAGTAGGGTAAGATGGAAGCACCCTCCGCTGTTGTGGGACACCAGGCCCAGTGATGCTGAGCAGATACAGTCCCTGGATGCAGCAGTGGGTGAGGAGGAGTGAGCACATGCCTGGTGAGTCTGGTAGCAGAGAGAAAAGGGCCTGGCTGCCTGTGGGCACTTGCAGGAGAGCAGAGGTGGGGAAAGCAAAAACAAAGATAGAAAATAATCAAACAATTTCATTAATGAATGTAGATGCAAAAATCTTAAATAAAATACTAATTTGGAGACTGCACCAATATATTACAAAGATTGTAAATCATGACCAAGTGGGATTTACACAGGAATGCAGGGGTGGTTTAATATAAGGAAGACTATTAACATAATTGATTATGTCAATAATAAAAGTAACAGAAACCATCAGATTATATCAATGCATGCAGAAAGAGCTTTTGATAAAATATAACATTCATTCATATTAAAAAAAACATTTGAAAGCATAGGTATACAGGAATTTATTCCTTAAAATGATTAGAAGCATTTACCTAAAAACATCAGCAAGCATTATTTGTAATGGGGATAAGCTAGAAGCCTTCCCAGTAAGATTAGGTGTGAAACAAGGGTGTGCATTGATGCCACCAATATTATTCAGTATTATATTAGAAATGCTAGAAGTAGCAATAAAAGAAGAAAAAGAAATTGAAGGAATCAGAATAGGCAATGAGGTAATAAAACTATCTGTTTTTGCAGATGATATGATGATAAACTTGGAAAATCCTAAAGATTCAACTAAAAAGTTAGTGGAAACAATAATTTTAGCAAAGTAGCAGGATATAAAGTGAACCTACAGAAATCATCAGCATTTCTATATATCAGCAACAAAACCCTTCAAGAAGAGATAGTAAGAGATACACCATTTAAAATAACTATAGTCAGTATAAAATACCTGGGAGTGAATCTACCAAAACAAACCCAGGAACTACATGAACAAAATTATGAAACACTTTTTATACAAATAAAATCAGATTTTCTTTAAAAAAAATAAATATTAATTATTCATGGGTAGGTAGGGCCAATGTATTAAAAAATGACAATTTTAGGAGGGCAGATTGGGGGAGGGGATAATCAAAAGCCAACACTTCTGAGGAGGGACAGGGTCAAAAGAGAGAATAGAATAAATGGGGGGTAGGATAGGATGAAGGGAAATACACTTAGTATTTCACAACAGGACTACTATGGAAGTGTTTTGCCTGACTACACATCTATAACCTGTATTGGGATGCTTGCCTTTTCAATGAGGGTGTGTGGGGAGGGAGGAAGGGAGAAAACTTGTAACCCAAAGTTTTAAAAACACATGTTAAAAATAAAAAAAGAAATGAAATTTTTAAAAATGACAATTTAACCTAATCTATTTATTCAATGCCATCCCAATTAAATTACCCAAAAATTGTTTTACTAACCTAGAAAAATTAATAAAGTTCATTTGAAAAAACAAAAGGTCAAGAATACCAAAGGAATTAATGGAAAAAAGATAAAGGAAATTTAATAATACCAGATCTGTAACTATACTATAAGTCAGTAATTATCAAAACTATCTGGTACTGGCTGAGAAATAGAAAGTGAGATCAGTGGAACAAAATAGACATACAATACATAGTATCAAATGATTATAGTAAGCTTTTGTTTGATAAACTTTTGGGATAAGAACTCATTATTTGGTAAAAAACAAAATTGTTGGGAAAACTGGAAAACAGTGACAGAAATTGGGCATAGACCAATATCATGCCATTTACTAAGATTATCAAAACTTACTGGTTAAGAAATAGAAAGGAGATCAATGCAACAGAGTAGACATACAATTTACAGCATCAAATAAATATAGTAACCTTGTATTTGACAAGTGTAAAGACTTAAGATTTGGGGATAAGAATTCATTATTTGGTAAAAATTGTATGCAGTCTGGCAGCAATTGGACATAGACTGATCTTACACCATTTACCAAGATAAGGTCAAAATGAATATATTATCTATATGTAAAGAGTGATGTTACAAGAAAATTGGAAGAACATGGGATATATTGTTTATCAGACTTATGGAGAGGAAACAGTTTGTGAATAAACAAAAGAGAGCAAGGTGAGGTGTAAAATGGATAATTTTAATTATATTAAATTTAAAAGGTTTTGTACAGATAAAACAAATGTAGCCAAGATCAGATGGAAAGCAGAAAATTGGGAGAAAATTTTTATAGACAGTTTCTCAGGTAATGGTCTAATATCTCAAATATAAAGAACTTTGTCAAATCTATAAGAATGAGTCATTCCTCAATTGATAAATGATCAAATGATATGAAAAGGCAGTTTTTCAATGAAGAAATCAAAACAATTTATAGTCACAAGAAAAAATGTTCCAAATCATTATTGGTTAGAGAAACACAAATTAAAACAACTTTGAGATACCATTTTACACCTATCGAATTGGCTAAAATGATAGAAGGGGAAAGTGAAAAATGTTGGAGGGGATGTGGAAAAATTAGGACACTAATTCATTGTTGGTGGAATTGTGATATGATCCAACCCTTTTGGAGAGCAATCCAAAATTATGCCCAAAGAGTTATCGAAATGCATATATACCACTACTAGTTGTATTTCTGAAGGTGATTGGGGAAAATGGAAAAGAACCTATATGTTCTAAAATATTTATAGCTGCTCTCTTTGTAGTGGCAAAGAACTGGAAATGTCAGGGATGCCCACCGATTGCGGAATCTCTGACCAAGTTGTAGTATATGATTGTGATGGAATGCTACTGTGCTATAAGAAATGATGAGCTCGATGATCTCAGAAAAACATGAATAGACTTGCACGAAATAATAAAGAGTGAAAAGAGGAGAACCAAGAGAACATTGCATGCAGTTACAGCAATATTGTTTTAAGAACAACGTTGAGTGAATAGTCATTTTGACTATTATAAATACCCAAATTAGCTACAAAGGATATATGAAGGAAGACACTATTTGCATCCACAGAAAGAAGTGATGAATAGATGTATAACATGATTATAGTCAGACATATATACATATATGCATATACATATATATACATATATATATACACAGATATGTGTGTGTCTAATGGTAGCCATCTCTAGGGCAGGGAGGGAGGGAGGAAACAAAAGGGAAAATATAGAAAAAAGAAATTTACATGATAACTTTATTATATATTTAAAAGGAATAGCAAGTTGTACATAATAGATTTGCAGTTTTGTATGCAATCATTTTTATAATACTATTTTATGTAAATGCTTGTTTTATTCCATAAATTAAAAATACAAAATACATTTAAATAATAATAACAACAAGAAGAACAGGCTTTAAGTCTCGGTGAGAAAGTTAAAGAATTAATAGTTTTCCTCAGAGCAAACACAGTTGATATACTCCAAAAGAGCCACTAGATGGCAGAACCAGACCTTCTAGACATGAAATCATAGCTACCACCAGATGGCGCTGGCCAAACCTTTGACAGAGTCACCATCCTTTCCACTGAAATAGACTAAAAGAAAAGAAAAGGAAAAATCACTGCTGGTTAAGACAAAGTTGTGTCTGACTTTGTGTATTTTGTTGTGGAAACAAGGGACTCCAGTGTTGGCCTCCAATACTGCTATCTACAGGCACACACATGTTATCTGGCAACAAATGCACTCCTCCCACCCACCCCAAATACTAGGCAATCAATTGCTCTTGACTAACAACATAAGAACACCGGGTTGTAGACAGGAAGATCTGAGTTTAAATCTGACCTCAGACATTTACAAGAAGATCTAGCTTCCATTGCCTCTTTGGGAGACATACTAGCTGTGTGACTCTGGGCAAGTCACTTCACCCCTATTTGTCTCAGTTCCTCATCTGTAAAGAAGGGAACATACTAAAGAAGGAAACGGCAAACTACTCCAGTATCTTTGGCATGAATACCCCATAGACAAAAGTCTGGGGGGTCACATAGAGTCAGACATGACCCAATGCCTGAACAACAACAACAACCAGTATAAGAACTGGGTCTTTGGCGTCCCCAGAAAAGAAAAAAAAAGGTGTCATTATTTGAAGATTTCTCTGTGTTCTAAAAGATGGTAGGAGGTAGTGTGAGGTAGTGGAAAGATCAACAGATTTAGAGTCAGAAGACCGAGGTTCAAATCCTGGCTCTGCTATTGATTAATTATGTAACCAGTGGAATCACTTAATTTCTCTGGATGAGATCTAAGATTCCTTCAAGTTCTAAACCTCTTAAGTTAAAACCCTATGAAAAAGTTCCCTTCCCAAGTCCTAAGAATCTGACGTATCTATTTACTTTAATTTCTGAAGGACATGGAAAGCTTTATTTATAAAGCTTTATAATTATTTGCAGTGTGATGGAGTGGATGGAACTCTGGGATGGGAGCTGGGAGATCTGGATTCTAGCCCCAGGTCTGCCACCAACTAACTGTGTGACCCTGGGCAAGTCACATGACCTCTTTGGGACTTCATTTTCCCATTTATAAGATGGAAGCATTGGATTGGGTAACCCCTAAGGTACCTTTCTAGCTCTGAGATTCTGATTCTGTTGTAAAATGCTATCTAAATGTAAACTGCTATCAATATTTTCCTGACATAGGATCATAGATTTAAAGGTGAGTTCCCTCTAACGTGAGTACCACCCTCTCATTTTACAGATGAGGAAACTGAGATTTAGTGAGGTTAAGGGTCTTGCTCAAAGCCACACAGCTGATAAGTTTCCCAAAGAGGGAGTATAACCTAGATCTTCTTGCTTCCAAGTTCAGTGCACTATATAACCATACAGATATAAAAAAAAATAGTAGTTGCTGATTTCATTGATTTTGGGGTCAAAAGAGAAGAGTACCCTATAGATGTAAGGATCTAACCCTGTCGTTAGTCAGACAGCTTCAGTCAGACTTCAGTCTTAGTTGTTTCTATTTTCTGTGCTTTTCAGGGAAGATTGATATTGACTTAATTCACAAAGCTTGATAAAGTTTGCTAAATTTAAGGTTATCTAATTCAATCTCTTCATTTTACAGATGAGGAAAATGAGGCTGAATGAAGTGACTTGTCCCAGGTCCCAAAGCTAGTAAGCGTTGGAACAGGAATTTAAATCCCAGGCCTCTGGCTCCAGATTCATTATTCTTTTCTTTTTTTTTAATTAATCATTATTCTTTTCATTGTAACTTGCTGCCTCCCACAATAAGAATTATAAAATCTCAGAGCTGCATGGGATCTTAAAAATCATTTTACAAATGAGGAAACGGAGGCCGAGAGAGATGAAGTGATTTGTTCAAAGTGGTATGGTAAGTGATAGAACTTTTCCTCTCCATCAAAAAGACGGTGACCTTCCTTGAAATGGCCTCCCCACTAATACCTACCTATTGAAATCCTGCTTATCTTTGAATGCTTAGCTCATATGTTCCCTCTTCTATGAAGACTTTACCGGGATGATCTCTGCCTTCCATAAATTTCTATCTATTGTCCCTACACTCTATTTTGTAGCATAGTTCTTTGTGTATGTGACACATCTTCAATTTAATCCCACAAGCATTCAATACATGCCTACTGTGGGGTGGGCTTTCTGCTAGGTGCTGGACATACAAAGAAAGGCAAAAATGATAACCATCCTTTCCCTCAGGAAGCTTACTTCTGCTATGTTATGAGTTCCTTAAGGTTAGGGAGGGATCATTTCTGTATCCTCAGTAGCCTTGCACAGCAGAGGAGCAAAGAATCAAAAATCTTAGATCTAACATCCAAAGCAGAGCTTCTTAACTTGGGGTGCAAAGACCCCCACAAAGGGTTCATGGGTAGATGGAAGGAGATCTTTCCCATCTAAGGTGAACTTAGATGGGAAAAACATGATTTCTTTATTTTTACTAACTTTTGTTTCCTTTGAAATTCTCTCTCTCTATATATTATTTTATACATTGAAAAATATTATTCTAAGGTGTCAGTACATAAACTTCCCAGACTGCCAGAGGGGTCCATCACACACACACACACACACACACACACACACACACACAGAGACAGACAGAGAGACAGAGACAGAAAGAGAGAGAGATTAGGAATGCCTGACCAAGTCCAAACACTACCTGAAATATGAATCCCCTTCATACCATTGCCTGACAAGGTCACCAAGCACCTGTTTGATGATTCCTAGTGGTAGAGAACTCGCCGGTTTGTTGTTGTTGTTGTTTTTTGTTTTTTGTTTTTTTTTTTTAGACGGCCCATTCCATCTTAGGGCAGGTCTGACTGGTCTTAAGTTTTTTCTCTCACTGCCCTCAAATCTGCGTGCTCCTGAGAATTTCAGGGAGGCTCTTGCTAATCTCATTCGGGGAAACTGAGCTATGATTGGCAAAGACGCAGAGCTTGGCCTCTGAAGTATGTGACCGAGCACTCCCCTAGAAGAGACATTCCTCCACCTATTGGGATATTTACCGACAGTGCCTCAGCCGCGTGCCGGGCTCAGCGTCAGACAGCGGTCTTATAAATGAATTGGAGCGGCAGGGGAAATAGAAACATCTTCCATTAGCCCCAAATCACCAATCAATGTGACTCTGTTGAAGACTATAAAATAGATGAAGGAAACACAGCCCAGAGGGGAGGCCTTTCCAAAATCTGTCTTGTTCTTTGTTTGCCAAATTCATCTTGTATGGTCAAAGAATACGAACATACTTCCATTAAAGATTGCTTCCTTCCTTCCCCACCCCCACCCCGCATACACCCATTAAAGTAACATTAGGGCCAAGCCACAAAATAATTAAAGAAACCCCAGGAAATTAGGAGATGCTGTGGTATCATTATGCCTTTGTTTCAGCTAAGCGCCGCGCGCGCGCGCGCACACACACACACACACACACACACACACACACACACACAAAGATTGTTCAGAGATGCTCAGATAAATGGTGACAGATTGTACGAGAATGGCTGCCTTTAGAAAAGGTAGAAGGGACCTGCTGAGAAGTGAATTTAGTGTAGACATCAGGCACGAGTGAATCACCGTGCAGAAGGGAACCTCGGGTGTCAACTAGTCAAAATGGAGGCTGACATTTCGAAAGCGCTTTCAGGTTTAACAAATTGCTCTGCTTCTGTTATCTCTGTAATAGGGGTGCTGTGCAGTGCCGGGGAACAGGGGGACCTGCTTCTCTTATGATATCTAGGTCGCACTCTCTTGTTGTCATCACACTGGAAACTCTCCTCAGATCCAACTAGGTTAACAAATTGCAGAAAACCTGCAAAAAAGCAAAGAAAAGCTGGGTAGTTTTGAAAACAAGGTGTAGTATTTATTATACAGGTTTTCTTGAGATAGAAATTTATTGTTTTAAATGGAATCTGCTCACATGTTCTGCTGTGTGCATGGCAAGGTTCTTTTTTTTCTTTTCTCAATTTGTATTTGTTTAAAATGAATTTCTTTTTATTTATTTATTTATTTATTTAATTATTTATTTATTTATTGGTGAGGCAATCAGGGTTAAGTGACTTGCCCAGGGTCACACAGCTAGTAAGTGTCTGAGGCTGGATTTAAACTTAGGTCCTCCTGACTCCAAGGCCAGAGCTTTATCCACTGCACCATCTAGCTGCCCCTAAAATGAACTTTTTAAAAATTACAAAAAAACACAAAATGCTTAGACTTCACATTATAATTGAAAGCAAAACAATTAGGAAAATGATGGTGATGACAGCAATAGCAGTGTAAGTAGAGAACCTTATCTCAATCCCCAATCCCTAGAGCTAGCCCTTCCTTTTCATTGAGTCCCCTGGTGACTCAGGGAGCTTTTCTCTAGTTCCCTGAGCTTCTTTTAGGGAGAGAAATCAAGGAATTGATTTGCTGGATAGAAGCCTCCCACAACTGAGGGCGCATCGAGATGTTAACAGGCACAAGGGATGACTGCAATCACTCCTGCAGGGATTGGTGGTGTGCTAGGTCCTGGGTTTCTCCACCAGAACTGCACGCTGTCACCTACTACACTAACTTCCCTGAACAAGGTACCAACAGCCCTTCACCCAGCCACAGCCACCAACTCAAAAGTCTGGGGGAATTCCCACTTACCCAGTCCTGGGGAGAGGGCACTGGCATATAAATATGCCCATGCTAGCATCTATTCCCTCCCTCCTCTTTCCTCTCTCAAACCTTGTGTCCCAGTGTTCCAGAATCCAGTATCATCTTCTGTATCATTCATCTAAGCCAGTCAATCCGGGCCATGGAAGTACCCCATTCACTTCCAAGCAGTTGTTTGAAAACATCACTCCAAGACTGTGGGACCAGATTCCCATTCAGACCCTTCTTATTTTTCATTTTAGCCTCACAACTAACTCTGTGAATAACTACTACCAGGATTATCATTCACATTCTAAAGATGAATAAAATAAGACTCATAGAGTAATTGTTATTTGCCCAAGGTCACACAGTTATTAAGGAGCGGAGAAGGAAATTGAAGCCAGGTCTGGATTCCAAATTCATTGCTTTTCCCACCACGCTACTTTGCTTCTCTGCCAATCTCCTCCCCTGCACAACACCATGGACAGATGATCATCCAGAATCTGCTTAGATATTCATAGTGATTAGGAGTGGTTTAGCCCACACCTAGAGACAGCACTAGTAATTTACAAAGTTGATTCTCATATTTAGCTAACCTTGATGGGATCCAAGAACCATCCTGAGGTGGGGGGAGGGAAGGGCTGTACAAACAAGCAAATTCCATCATGTGCTTGGATACATAATGCGTGCCATTCTTGCAAACCTTCCCATTGGGCATTCTAGCCAGGGTTCAATAGTTTTTCTCTTGGCAAGGTAACAGCACTTACAAGAAATATGTGTAGCCTTTAGGTGGCACGGTGGATAGAGTGCTGGGCCTGGAGTCAGGAAGACCTGAGTTCAAATCCAGCCTCAGACACTTTACTAGCTGTGTGACCCTGAGCAAGTCATTTAACCCTGTTTGCCTCAGTTTCTTCAACTGTAAAATGTACTGGAGAAGGAAATGGTAAACTACTCCAGTATCTTTTCCAAGAAAACCCCAAATGGGATCGTGAGGAGTCAGACACCACTGAACAGCAACAAAAATTTTCAGGATAAGCAAGTTAGATATTATCTTTAAAATGAATGTATCTTCTTAGAAAAGTAATAGCAACAACTCACATTTATAAATCTTTAAGATTTACAAAGTACTTGTCTTACATCACCTGTAAGGTGGATAATAGTTCATTTTCGCTAGAAATTCAGAAGAGAAGGGCTGTGGGGAGGGGAAAAGAGGTAGATCTGGAATAAGAATGAAATGTCAAGACAAGATCAATAGAGTCAGGATTCCCAGGGACACTTGGGGCAGTTAGGTAGCACCATAGTGCATAGAGCACTGGGCCTGGAGTTAGGAAGACTCATCTTCCACCCTGGGCAAGACACTTGACCCAGTTTGTCTCAGTTTCCTCATTTGTAAAATGGGTTGGAGAAGGGAATGGCAAACCACTCCAGTATTACCTTCTTGGTAAAATGGGGTCATGAAGAGTCAAACATGATTGAACAACAAGCCAGGAACACAAGACCAAGCCAATGGCTCTCAGCTAGCAATCAATTGAAGTCTGTAGTCCTCAGCATATGCCCCGGGGACAAGTATCCTTTTATCTTGTATGGTAAATGGGCTCTCGTTTGCCTCTGTCAAGGAGCAATTCTATTAAGTGCTGAGACCTACATACTCACTTTCCAGGTCTAGGGGTCTTGCTATATGTATATTGAAGTAAAGAAGTTCACTGGGGGTGGGGAGGTAGCTAGATGGAGTAGTGGATTGAGCCCTAGGCTTGCAGTCAGGAAGACCTGAGTTCAAATTCAACCTCAGATACTGTGTGTGTTCTTGGGCAAGTCACTAAACCTCTGTCTGCCTCAGTTCCCTCAAGTATAAAATGAAGATCATAATAACTCTCAAGGCTGTCAAGGAGAATCAAATGAGATGACATGACGCAGTGCCTAGCACATCATGGGGACTTAATAAATGCCTATTCTCTTCCTTCATTCCCTAAAGATAAAGGCTAACTTGAGGCCAAACTATCTAGAATGGACTTTCTTAACCGGTTTTTATGTTATGGATCCCTTCGGCAGTCTGCTAAACCCTATGCACCTCTTCTCAAAATAGTGTTTTTAAATGTATAAAATAAAACACATAGGATTACAAAGGAAACTAATTATATTGAACTACAGCTGTCAAAATATTTTTTCAAGTAAGTTCCCAGACTTCAGGTCACAAACTCCTGGTCTAGAGCAAGCAGCTCCCATATACCTAAAGTCGAAGCGTGTTACTCCTTGCCCTGAATGCACAAATATTCTTTCTATAAGGAGTGTGGCTCTGGTTGTTGACCCTAACAGTAGTAGCTAATGACCTAGGAATGCTTTTGCTTTGAATTCTGGCTGCCCTGGACTCTGCTTACTTCGAAGCTTATCTCAAGTGCATTGCCTCATGAATGACATTGGGCCCCTTCCATTTCGATTTAGTCATCGAATTTGCCACAGTGGGAATAAAGCAGTTTAATGCTCACCAGACCCACAGTCTATCTCCTGTCAGTGGTGCTGTCCTTTGATTTACCACGGGAAAGCTAGCTATACCTTAAATCCAGACGATCTTTCCCAAGTGTAATCTTGGATTTAGAGGAATAGTTGGCATGAAGCACTTTGGTGAATTTTTCAGTTTGTCTTTCTTCTGTTATCTTGAGACCCTCCCTCCACTGATGCTTCCCTTTTATTACAATACACCAGATCAGAGGTGAGGAATTTGTGGCCTCGAGGCCACATGTGGCCTTCTGGGTCCTCAAGTATGGCTGTTTGACTGAATCCAAACTTCACATGTGGCCTCAAGGCCAAAGGTTCCCCACCCCTGCACTAGAGGATACATTAATTTAAAGCAAAGGACATTTAATTAAGACAGAATAACAAGGAATATAATAAGGAAAATCATCTTCCCCAAATACACAGAGATAGATGCACTCTCTCTTAGGATCCCACTCCTTTAGTGAAAAAGTGGACAACTCATGCCTAGGATTGTACCCCTATGCTTCCCTATCTCTGAAGCTACTGCTTGTTGCTTCCTTGAAGAGTTGGGCCTCAGTTTCCTTCTTTGTAAAATGACTATGAAGTCTTCTAGCTCTAAATCCCAAGATCCTGTATTCACACCTCTGCCCTCCAGTGGGGACAATCCCTCTCATCAACAATCTCAGAACAATAGCAACAGATCAAAAAGGAAAAGATGGGAGTGAAAACTGGAGCCTGTCAACTTCAACAGATGACCACCACATTTTTCTGAGGAAGAGGATCCTTATCCTCTAGCAGACAGGTAGATATCCCTTTCCCTCCCCCTTTTCTTCCCCTACCCCTTTCCTTCTCCCACCTCCACCCACACCCCCTGCTTTCTACCATCTTGTACTCACCACATGTATGTTTTATTTTCAAGCTGTTTGGTTTTCATGAACAACTCATGGTGTCTTTCACCATCTGTGGGAGGCTCAATTGGTTGCCATGGCTACAGATGGGCTCTTCTATTCAATCAGCAAACTTTGAAGTTGACTTGGGCTCACCACATAGCAAAGATTCATCCTGATAATTGCAGGAGTTTAGGATGCAAATTAGTCCTTTCTTTTATTCCTAAAGAAACCTTTGTCCATCTGCTTTTGTCCTCTTCACTTAGACAAGGACCTAAAGCCTATTCAGACACAGCACACTCAAACTCTGGGGAACAGGGTGAACTTTTATGAAGACCAAGCCCCCATTAATCCCACTGAGAAATCAGAAACTGTAATAGATGAAAACAGTTAAGAGAGGCTAACTAAAGGAGAACATTTCGCAAAGAACACTGGGCTGGGAGAGTTGGGTTCTGGTCTAACACAAGACAGCTGAGTGACTCTGACCTAGTCACTTCCCATCCCTGAATTTTGGCTTCAGACAATTTCAGAGAGCACATTCTGAAGCTAAGAAGGACTTTAGAGAGCCCCTTAGTCTAATGCCCCTTATTTTACAGTTGAGAAACAGAGGCTCAGGGTCAGGAAGTGACTAATCAAAGACAGCTAATCAGGGGCTGATTAAGGAAAAACTGATCCTCTGGGGACTTTTTCATTACACTCCACTCAGGTATGAAATAAATCTTTTGGACTAGATGACATCTAAGACTCTATCCAGATCAAAAAGCTTACAGCTAATTCCTGGGTTTTGAGGGCCTTTCTCGGTCCAAAAAGTATGATTTTGGTGATTAAGGATAAAGGTAAATAGATGAGCAATTCAATGAAATTCAGCAACATTTAATAAGTACCTACTATGCTCCTACTAGGCAAGAAAGAAAGAGAGAGAGACAGACAGACAGACAGACAGACAGACAGACAGACAGAGACAGAGAGAGAGACAGAGAGAGAGAGAGAGAGAGAGGAAGAAACAAAGAAAGAAACAAAGGAAGGAAGGAAGGAAGGAAGGAAGGAAGGAAGAAAAGCACCCATTACCCTTAAGGAGAAATATTCTATTGTAACATGCACGTAGAAGAGAATACAAATTTATACAAAGTAGTTTCTGGAGGTAGGGGAAGCATCTTGTGTGGGAAGAAGCACTTGCACTGAGCCTTGCATGATATTAGGGATAAGAAAAGGTCGAGGTGAACAGGGAGATAATTCCAGGTGTGGAGCAGACAGAGCCTGCATGAACTCTTGGAAGTGAAAGACAGAATGTTGTATTCTGGAAACAGTTGCAAGTGGTAGAGCAGGTGAAGGGGAGGAACGTGAACTGTCTGGAAAAACAGGTTGGAGTCAGATGACTACGAAGAGGCAGGAGGGAGCCTCTGAAGCATCTGGAGCAGAGGAGTGATAGTCACACCTGTGCTTTGGGAATGGTAAGTTTGCAGACACCTGTATTCCCTGCTACCCTGAAGACTGAGGCTGGTGGATCTCTTGAGGAATTCAGAACTACAATAAGACTAAAGTCAATCTGGAATCCATGCTAAGGCTAACATGTGAACCCTTAGGGGCAGGACCACTAGGCTGCCTAAGGAGGAGTAGATCTGTTTGCGTCAGAAAGATGGAGCAGGCTAATGCTTCCTTACTGAACAGTATCAGGGCTGGCCTGAGGGGGCAGCTCAGGGGGAGATAAATAGTTCTGCAGATGGTGTGTTGGGGAGAGCGAGGGATTGATTGGAGGCAGGGAAACAATTTAGGAGGCCATTACAATAGTCCACATGAAAGATGGTAAGGGCTGAGCCAGGGCCATTTGAGCATAGAGGAGGGGATGACAGGAAGCAGATATTGGTCAGGTAGAATTCACAGGACAAAACAAGATTCTCTAAGAATAGACTTGGGGCTAGAATTAGCTGGCAGATTAAAAGTTCTCCTGTGGGATAAAACAGGCAAAAGTCAAATACAGAAAGCCAACCAAACACCTTACAACAGTGTCTTTCAAAGATAAATGTGCCTAGTCATGTGCTGGTCTTAATTTTTTTTCAATCTTTTTAGGCAATTGGGGTTAAGTGACTTGCCCAGGGTCACACAGCTAGTAAGTGTCAAGTGTTTGGTTTGAGGCCAGATTTGAACTCAGGTCCTCCTGACTTCAGGGCCAGTGCTCTATCCACTGCTCCATCTAGCTGCCCCTGGTCTTAACTTTTGTGACAATTTTTAAAGCTCAATCATATTGCAGAGAGAATCAATCAGGGCAAGTTTCACGCTAATAAAAAAAAAATTTTCAATTTGAAAGTTCAAGTGCAGTCATGAGGTTTAAGAACCTTTTCTGTGACTATATCCACTTAACAAATTCATTCTACTTGACCAATGAGGTAGTGACCCAAGAGCACTGAATTTGGAATCAGAGGACCTGGGTTTGAATATTGACTCTGATACTCACTCCTTGTGTGAATTTGAAGAAATTACTTATTCCCTGGGCCTTTCTTTTCTTTTCTGTAATATAAGGTACTTAGCCTTCTGACTCTTAATTTATCATCCTATGAACTTCTCAATGCCCAGGCACTCAGTACTTGGCACTTGGTTGATAGTGGGGTGTGAAGAAAAAAGCATAAGGGAGAGCCCCTATGACTTTGAGAAGTAATAAAAAAAAACAGTAAAATATACACTGTAAATATACGCACACACAGAGCAGTACGCCCCAAGTTCTAATATTCAGGACAAGTAATCATTTCAAGTCAAGCTCTAGAGAGTGTCTAGAGAGATTTTCCAAGGAAGGCTTCGGGGAGAAGACAAGGTATGAGCTGGGTTTTTGAGAGAGAAAGGAGGATTTGAACCTCCAGGAATTTCTGGGTGGGTTGGAAGGGCAGGGCAAGGGCGGGGAGATGGAGGGTGCTAAAGGTAAGGGCCTCTGTTAGTACCTTTAGAGTTGAGGTGTTTCTAGCAATGCCTTGGCTTTTTCTTGTCTTCTCCCTCCACGTTTTTTGACTCCTTCACTTTGGTCCTCTAGTCACCATTGCCTTCATGTTGCTTCATAGTTGCCCATATCTCCAGTGGGTCATGCTCACCCTTCTTTCAAAATATACCAGCCTTGTACCCCATCCTTGGGCAATTTGATCAATTGATTTGTGCATAATTAGGTATAAATTAGGGAGCTCAGTCTTCTTATCTGTAAAATGAAAGGTTGGACTAAATAAATGATCTTGAATTTCCTTTCCATTTCTAAGGCTATGACCCTGTGTCCTTACATGGAAAAGAAATCTTCCCAGTACCGACTGCTTGACCTCAGCCTTACTAATGTATCTAAACTTACTAACTTAATAAATGAATTCAAAGGAGATACTATTCATAAATACTTCATAAATAAATGCTGACATACGTTAAAATTTCAGCTATCATTGTTAATTATTAAAATTTCTAATTAGAATCCATGGCCCTGCCATGATTCTCTAGACCCCTGGAGATGTAGCCTGTAGGTTGACTCCAATATCACCTAAAACAAGTTAGTTCCTTTTCCTCAGATTACTCTGGCTCTATTTTCTTTCCTGCTTTGGGATTGACCCCAGCTAAGTGATCTGGAGGAGCCCATTCACCCATTCTACAATCTCAGACTAACCCATAGCCAATCAATGGAGCTTAAGACAAAGGTCACCTCAAATCTTGCCTCCTCTGTGAAATTAATAACCACTCTAGCAGGCACTGGGAGCTATCTCCTGTGAGTAACTACAAAAATGATCATACCTAATAGTGATAACTCACATTTATCATAGTGTTTTTAGGCTTTTCTCACAAAGATTCTATGAGACGGGTAGTGTTAAGTGTTATTACTCCCGTTTTACAGGAGGGAAAATTAAGGTTCCAAGAGGTAAAATAATTTGCCTATAATTATCACACAGTTAGTAAGTGTCTGAGGAAGGACTCAAGTGGTAGTCAAGCACTGATAGTACCTATGCTAAAAGAACCTAAGTAATAATTTCTTTCCCTACATTTGTATGGGATAAAAGACAGCCCAAGGCCCATGTGCCTTGGGAAAGAGAAAGATGGAGCTTCGGGTAAGGTGGCTTTAAGGAATGTGACACTTCTTGGGGGAAAGCAGCCCTGCTGCTGGATGAAGGTTGAGAAGTTCCAGGCCAAGCCAAGAATTGTAAAAGGCGTGAGAATTAACAGTACTGAATGTTTCAGTGTTTCAGGACATACAGAGCCATCTTAAGTGTTGGGCACATGGACTGAGAGAGTGTGTAAGAGGGGCAGCAAATATATCGACAATAGATGAAGGAACCACACAGATTCCATGAAGAAGAGGGTAAATTAGAGGTTGGACCAAGCTTGGGACATGGGATAGCAGTTTGGAAGGCAGGAACTTAACTAATTGGTTTTGTGAGACTGTAAGGACTGTGCTGAACCACTCAAAGGAAGGGATGTGGAATTGATTGTAGAGAGTTAGAAAAGGAACTATTTCTACTGTTTTGCTACTTTTCACCTTTTTTCAAAAAAAAAACTACTTTTAACATATCTGTTTGATGGTCACTGCCTTTGTTAGCCTTGGTGCTTTTAGGGGACTAGAGACCTTTTGAAAGATATGAATGAATGAATGAAAGCATTTATTAAGCTAATAAGCACTTACTCTGTGCAAATCCCTGTGCTAAGCACTAAGGATACAAGTAGAAAAGTAAAGAAGACTTTTCTCTATTCACATTCTGATGGGAGAGGTAACACATATGGAAGGTTTTAGCTGCAAGTCAGATGGGAAAGTCTCATGTCCTTAGAGTACAATTGTAAAGTAAAGTATGCTTTTCTTCAGTGTCATTTCCACTGATAAAATCATGCCAGTTTCTGATGTTGAGTCATGTGACAGTGCCAAGGTATTTGGGAACAAGGACTTTCTTTTCTGGGTCTTTAAGAGATCTGTAGTACCTGCAGGAGCAGTGGCCAGGTTGCATGTCCACTGGGGCTGCTTCTCAGAATGATGGTTGCAGTCACCGGCCTGGAAGCAGTACCATTCCCAAGGTCTTTGGGTTCAGGGTCCTTGACTTGCCATCAGGGTCTGAAGGGAGGTAGTGGTCCAAGTGGTAATTGTGGATTGACTCGCCTTCGCATGCTACCTCCTATATCTGATCCAGAATGTTGTTGTTTGTCCTTTGTTCTTAAAGAGGACCACGACATCAGGAAGATGATGCCATGACTTGCAAGTGAATTGGATTTAAGTGAGGGAGGGCTGTGCAAAGTCACCAGCCTTACTTTCTCCTCTGAAGCCATCTGGGTCCAGTGGCAAGATATAGATCAGGACGATTGGAAATGGCCCCACAATCCAGAATGTGATGTTCCCATGAAGGAAAAAATGAGCTGCAGAAATAATTATTTTATTAGAGAGCAGTCCTAGCCCTTCCCAAATTGCACCTGGTCCATCTGTAAGAGGTCAGAGGTTACATTTGCATCCCCCAAGGTGGTCTGCATGATTCTGGGCACTCAATAACATGAATTGATTGAATGCACAAGTATGGGCTCCTTCTATATATTCCTAAATCATGATTGAAAAATTATTATTTCTTCCTTAGTTTTTTCATCCGGGCTGGGCCTTCCTGTGTGCTGAGAACATCATTCCAAAGTAAGCTTAAGGAGGTCCCCCATTCTCCACCTGATGTCTTGCTGTTCTAAGGTACCTGTAGTAAGACCCACGGGGGTTTTCTTGAAGTGGAGCTACCCTGGGGTCAGAGAGAGAAAGGACACTGTGAATCAGCATCCTCCCCACATCCTCTCCCCATAGTTAGCTAGATAGGCTTTGTGTACTTAGCTATACTTCAGGACCAAAGCGAGATCTGCCTTTGATGTGGCCTTTGTTTTCTCTCTGAGTGGTGTTCTGTTTGCTTTAAATTACCATATGACATTTTTTCCCTCTCACTCTTTTTTTTTTTCCTCTTAGCCTGGATGATTTGCTTTCCTCCTTTAGTCTCTCACAGAGAGAGGCTCCTAGGAACAATGAGGACAAATTGCTTGATTGAATCAAAGCTAATGAGAAGCCAGAAAGACTGATCTTGTCTGAAAAGAAAGACTTTGAATTGGGAAAATGAAAAAAAAAACCAACCTTACTTTTTATAAGGACCTACAGAGGACCTAAGGGAATATAAGCATCCTGGTGGGGCTGTCCAGACTGAAATTTATTAACATTTTTGGGGAACGTTAGGCCTCCCTGTTCTTTTGGTTTCCCTGATAGGTCTTACATACTAGGAAATTGGGAGGAACTTGGACCAGTGAATGGGTGAGAAGGTAGTGTGGTGCAATGGAGAGAACACTGGATTTAGAGTTGGAAGACCTGGGTTCATTTTCTGGCTCAGCTACTTATTAACTGTGTAACCCTTAGTCAGTCATTTAATCTCTTTCAGCCTTGGTTTCTCCATCTGTAAAATGAGAGGATTGTATAAGATAATCTCTAAGGTACCTTCCTACTCCATATTCTATCCATCACTTTATGCTTGGATTGCTTCAAAAGTCTCCTAGTTAGAGATACTTTGCACAACTATGGCTAAGGGGAGAATGCTTACTAAACAAGGAATAGAGGGGATCATAAGAGATAAAAGAGACAATTTTGATTATATAAAATTGAAAAGCTTTTGCATAAGCATAATCAATAGGCTTAGAAAAGGAATTGTCAATTGCAAACCAAAAAAAAAATCTTCACAGCAAATGTATCTGACAAAAGTCTGATATAGGCCCAAGATCTAAAAGAAATGGATAGATTATATATGAACAAGAGTGATATTCCCCAATAAACATATGGTCAGAGGCTATGAACTTGTAGCTTTTCCAATGAAAAAATGCAAGATATCATCAGTCACATGAGATAATACTTCAAATCACTAATAATAAGAGAAATGCCCATTTAAAACAGTCAGAGGAGTTACTCCACACCCATTAGATTAACAAAGATGACAAGAAATAAAAATAATAAATGTTAGAATATCCAGAGCCTTCTCATTCCGGGAACATCCCTCTTACTTTTTGTCTCTTCCCATTGGTGAGTTCTTTTCAGGGCTTCCATTTTGGGGAGGGAACCAGGCTAGCCATCCTTCATTCTCTTCCTAACTGTCTCCCTCCTACTACCTTCCACCCGACCCTCATCCCTCAGATTTCACGTCCTTCTTGTGTGTGGTCTTCCCCCATTAAAATGAATGTTAGCTCATTCTCAGCAATACAATGATCCCACACAACTCTGAAGGACTTATGATAAAAAATGCTATCCACCTCCAGAGAAAGAACTGATGGAGTCTGAATACAGATTGAAGCATACTGAGTTTTTTTTTTACTTTCTTTATTTCTCTTGAGGGTTTTTTGTTTGTGTTTTCTTTCACAATGTGATGAATATGGAAATATGTTTTGTATGATTGCACGTGTATAATCTTTATCAAATGACTTGCCTTCTCAGTGAGGGGATAGGGAAGAGACGACAACAGAGAATTTGGAACTCAAAATGGTTAAAGAAAAAGGTCAAAAATTATTTTTACATGAAATTGGAAAAAAATAAAATATTTAGAAATTTTCAAATGAATGTAAGCTCGTTGAGGGCAGACTGCCTTCCTTTTTGCTTGTATTTATATCCCCAGCATTTATCACAATTCCTGACACATAATAAGTTCTTAATAAATACTTCTCTACCTGTCTGCCTGCCTTTGGAGAAGCAGGGGGAAACCAGGGACAATAATGAACAAGTAGCTGAGTCATAGATCAGTACAACTATTCTACAAAACCAGTTTGGAATTATAAAAAAGATAGCCACTAAACTGTATATACCCCATGACCCAGGAACACTACCACTAGGGTTCTATCTAAAGGAGGTCACAGATAGAGGTAAAGGTCCTTTGTGCATAAGAATATCTATTGTAGCCCTTTTTGCAGTATAAGGAGAGTAAATGCCCATCCATCGGGGAATGGCTGAACAAATTGTAGTGTGTTAGTGTTATAAAATATTACTACACCATAAGAAATGATGAATAAGACGAATTCAGAGAAACTTGGAAAGACTCATATGAACTGGTTCAGAGTGAAGTCATCAGAATTAGAGGAACACTTTACAAAATGACCTGAATAGTATAAAGGAAAACAACCTTGAAAGATGTCATTATACAGACATTTTCAGGTGTGATCAATGTGTTCATTTAGTTTGTTTGACCATGCTTATTTGTTACAATAGACAGCTAGATGGTGCAGTTGATAGGATACTGGGCCTGGAGTCAGGAAGACTTATCTTTCTGAGTTCAAATCCAGCCTCAGACACTGACTAGTTATATGACCCTAGGCAAGTCACTTAACCCTGGTTGTCTCAGTTTCCTCATTTGTAAAACGAGCTGGAGAAGGAAATGGCAAACCACTCCACTATCTTTGCCAAGAAAACCCCAAATGGGGTCATGAAGAGTTGGACACGACTGAAAAATGACTGCAACAACCAACGAAAAAATGTTATTGATAGAAGGGACCCAGAAACCATCTAGTCTAATCATACCATTCCAGAAGAGTCAAGTGCACTGCCTGTGGGATCATTTGTTATAAGGGAGAGTTTTAGTTGAGGTTGAGGAGAATCATTAGGAAAAGATAGTAAAAAAAAATAGAGAATAACAAAAGATATTAATAAAATTATTTTTAAAAATAGAGAATAGATTAAATAAATAATGGAATTAAAACAAGCATCTTCTTCTAGTTGTCCTTCCTAATTCTTGGCTTTTCCTTCTTTATATCCATCCCCTATAACACTAGCAAAACAATTGTTCATGCACATTCCTTTAATCACATTCCTCTCCCCCTCAAGAACTTATCAGTGGCTCTATTTTGTGACCAATAAAATCTAGACTTTTCCTTTTTTCTCCTCCTGGTCCAGCTTTTTTCAAGGCCATTTATGGAGCCTATTCCCTAATTTAGCAGTAATCTCCCATCTTATGTAATGTATTTATTGTTGACTCATGAGTTTGTATATTCCTTCTTACTACAGTTCTTCAAGAGAAAAATTCCTAGATTCCTGTTTAGGTATGATTGGAGAAGATGACCTTGGAGGTCACTTCAAACTGTGAGATTTCTGTGATTCTAAGACTCTTCTTATTTCTCCCCAACTGGCTCACACTCTTGGGTGCATCCTGCAGTATACTGGTAAATGCTTAACAACTGGCTCTCCAGAAGAAGAAGAAAATTGTATGACACGTTTTTAAGTTTAATCTGTATTAACATTTTCTCCATCACTTTCTCAAGTCTAGACAATCAATAAATAGCACTTAATGATTTCTGAGGTATAAATTCTTACACTGAAAATTTAACAATAGGTGCTGAGACTGTCCATGCTGACTGCAGCACACCTCTGGACCCATCACACCTTATATTTCTTGAATATGAAACTTAGGAAGATTTGTATTAATTGATTCAGGACAAAGTAGGGAGAACCCCATACTATATAATTCAGACAATATGGAGCATATAATAGACACTTAGGAGACCTGAGTTCTAGTCCTGACTGGCACTATTGAGATGTGAATAAATCACCTCAGTTGTCTGGACCTTGGGCAAGTCATTTGATCTCTGTGGATCTCAGTTTCCTCCTCTGTCCAATGGGAGGTTTGAACTATCATGAAATCACACAGAGTTGGAAGAAATCTCAAAAGTTATCAAGTCCAAACTTGAAGAAGATTCTTCTCTATAATATACCCAACAATTAATCATCCAGCCTCTGCTAGAAGATTTCCAGTTATGAAGAACTCATTGTCTCCCAAGGCAGCCCACTTTACATTCTAATTATTAAAAAAGTGTTTTCTGCCATAAAGCTTAGCCAATTTGCAACTTCTACCCTCTAGCTCTGCCCTCTGGGATCAAGCAAAACAAGCCTAATCCCTGTTCTATGTGACAGCCCCATAAATACTTGAAGACAGCTAAACAACCTTTGAGGTGCCATCTAATTCCGTTATTGATTGATGTCAGTCCTTGACCGTGGTTGAGCTAGTAATGACACTTCCCTTGGGTGGATGGGAGCAAAGACTCACTGTCACAGAATGGAGGGGCTCTATGCAGCCCTCAGAAAGCTAGACATTGACCTCCATTACTACTGCTGGGCCTCTGCTATATAGTCCCAATTGCTATACTATTATCAAGTAAAAAAAAATCCCTGAGGCTAAGGGATTTTATTTGGCTAATCAGTTGTTTAGTAGGGCTGGCTACAGTGTCCTAAACCTAATTATATTGCTCAGAAACATGTCTGTAACTGAAAGGTATCAAAGAAATTACCTTCCTTGTCCCTGGAGGGTTGAGGAATCCAAGTCATTCCATTTCAATTGGGTTTGCATTGACTGTTGACATTGCTGCTGATGGCTGTTGTCTCTCAGTCTGCTAACAGTCAACCTGCTATGCCAGATGAATTCATGGTATAGAGTTGTGGGGTAACTTTTTTCTTTCCAAGAGGACATTGTTTTTTAAGGGCTGTATTTCACCATTTTGATGTTGGTTGTCCTGTTCTCTATGGAAAAGTTTTACTCAATTGCTACTTATATTAAAGGTAATAATAACAGTTCATATTTATACCAATCAATCAATAAACATTTATTAAGAGACTCTATGTGTCAAGTGCTGTGCTGGGCCAGGATTTTTTCAGGTGGTAGAGATTCAATGATAAAATTGAAACAGTCCCTGCTCTTAAAGAGCTTACATTCTAATAGAGGAGACAGCAGGTGCACTTATAAATATATACAACAAATGAACAAAATAAATGTAATGTACTGTGTAGGGGAGGACTCATGATCTGAATGCTTTAAGGGCTACAATGTGCTTTCAGCACTACCACTCTGTGAGTTAGATAGAGAAGTGAGTTTCTTGGGTCACACAGCTAGGAAAACTTTGAAGCAAAGATCTGAACCTAGATGTCCTGGTTGCAGGTCCAGGGCTATCTTCAGTACTGTAAAAATTGTGATTAGCAGCTCAGGTTCCACCAGAGTGTGTTTAATATGTGTTATTTATTTAACACATTTATTTTTATTTTTTCAAAGCTCTTTCATGTAAATTATATATTATCCTTACAACAGTCCTATGAGGGGGCAGCTAAGTGGCACAGTGGATAGAGCACCGGCGCTGAAGTCAGGAGGACCTGAGTTCAAATCTTGCCTCAGACCAAACACTTGACAATAGCTGTGTGACCCTGGGCAAGTCACTTAACCCCAATTGCCTAAAACAACAACAACAACAACAGTCCTAGGAGGTAGTAGTCCAAGTATTATTATTTCCATTTCACACATGAGGAACCTGAAATGGAGAGATGCCTTATTAAAGGTAACATCCAATCTTCTCCACCAACATTCACTCATTTAAAGTTATCCCAAGTTCAAAACATACTGTGGGTCAGAATATTCTCAAAAACTATCATTTTGGAGCCCCCACGAGTGTGTTTCACATACTAGCAAACCAGAGGACTCGTTAGTTCAAAACAAAATACATTTAAATAAATAGCATAACAAAGTAACCACACAAAAGAACTCATGTCTACTGAGATTCACCATCCCAGAAGCTATCACATCAGAAATGGGAGAAGTGGCACATGTCGGACACACATATAGGGAACAAAATATTTATGGAGCACTCATGGACAGTGAGTCCAGGGAATACATATAGCCCACAGCAACTCTTGTTCCTAACTTTACTAGCTGGAGAAGTTCTTAAGCATTAAAGCCTGTCTTTAATTCTTTTTCTCCTCCTGCCACATTTTCTCTCTCAGACCAAATTCTTATCTGACTTATAGTTCACAAATATACTTTAACTCTTATCACACCTTTGGGTTGGAATCTACATCCATTCCAATTATTCTGGGAACTCTATTTAGCAAAACTACAAAGGAGCTAGGTGGAGTTGTGATAAAGAGACTTCTCCTAGCCCCCATCATACTATTGGTCCATGCAAATTGATTTAGGAGCAAGACTTCAAAAAGTTAGATGGAACTGATGAAGCTGGTAACCTTTGTCCCCTTTCTCCTAGAAACTAAATCAAATTAATTAAATTAATTATCTTATGGAATTAGAGTTATACAATGTTGGAAATGGAAGGGATTTTGGAGTCACCTAGTCCAGCTTTTTCATTGGCATAAAAAGGGACTTGAAATACAAAGCATCTTGCCCAAGGTCACTCAATTAGAAGGCCCCAAAGAGAAACTCAAAACTTTCTCACCATACTGTCACTGAGTACCAAAGATAGAAGGGAGAGTACTGTTTCTACATCTAAGGCAGAAAATTCTTTTAAAGTGAGTCCACTTCATAATTTCATCTTGCAGAAAACCATTAGTATAGTATGGCAGGAAATGTGCTGAGTTTAGACTCAGAAGACTCAGTTATGAGTCTTGTCTGTTCCTCGTGATACATGTGACCTTCGGTAAGTCATATCACTTTCCAGGCTTCTGTTTTCTCATCTATTAGATTAGATTATTCCAAGATTGCTTCAAGCTCTATATTCTATGAGTCTTATTGACTTTTGAACTTGGCAATGTGGCTTAATGGAGAGAGTGCTGGACTACATTCAGAGAGACCCAAGTCACAGTCCTGCCTCTGACACATACTAGCTTATGTGACCACAAGCAAGGTGCTGAACCTCAGTTTACCTCTAGTACCTATCTCAGAGGGTGGTTATGAGGCTTAAATGAGATAATGTCAAGGAGATACTTTGGAAACTTTAAAGACACTATGCACAGGCTAGATTTTATTGTCATTATTCAAAGTTATCAACAAATGTCTCTGATTATTATGCTTCCCTCTCCCTCAACTTGTTTTACCTGCAGGATTTAGTCAAGATGTCTAGGAAAATGCAGACTTAAAAAAATCAAGTGTGACCTTTAGAAGCATCTTCTTCACATAAATATGGGTCCTCTGTTAATAGCATTGGGCTAATCACAACAGTCTCCAGTAGAACATTTCTTTTTTTATTTGTTTTGAACTTCAGTACAAAAAGACAAAAAAGACAAAAGAAAATTTCCAAGCACACAGGACAACATAAAGAGAGGATTCAGTATAAAACCATGAATTTCCATTTCAGACTCTTTATCTTTTTTTTTAACTATGTAATATAAATGCTACACATTGTTTTCAAAGCTACCCTGCTTTTCTTTGCTTCCTTTTTGGTTTTCTTTTGTTCTCTGCTGTGCATTTTTTATTTTTTTCTCCCTCCCTCCCCACCTTAGAGAAGGCTACAATTAA
Organism: Vombatus ursinus; assembly: GCF_900497805.2. Lineage (NCBI taxonomy): Eukaryota > Metazoa > Chordata > Mammalia > Diprotodontia > Vombatidae > Vombatus > Vombatus ursinus. Next base: position 3,035,012 of record NW_020948983.1, on the reverse strand, counting down.
ACACACACATATACATACTGTGTGTGTGTGTGTGTGTGTGTGTATAAAACCATACTGCTTTTACTTCTATTTATCAGTTCTTTCTCTGGCAGCGGAAAACATCTTCCTTCATAGGTCCTTTGTAGTTGGTTTGAGTATTTATGGTGCTCAAGATGAATTAGTCATTCAAAGTTGTTCTTAGGACAATATTTCTGTTACTATGTATGTTCTCTTGGTACTGCTCATTTCACTTTTTATTATTTCATGCAAGTCTTTCCATGTTTTTTTTAAAATCAATCAGTTCATCTGTGTGACCCTGGGCAAATCACCTAACCTCAATTGTTTCACTAAATAAATAAATAAAAGTAAAATCAATCAGCTCATCATTTCTTATAGCACAGTAGTATTCCATTATAATCATGTGCCACAACTTGTTTAGCCATTTCCCAATTGTAGGGTATCTACCATTTTAACTAGTCTGATAGATGTAAGATGATATCCCAAAGTTATTTTAATTTGCATTTCTCTAGTCAATAATGATTTGGAGCATTTTTATATGAATATACATAGTTTTTATTTCTTCATTGAAAAACACTTGTTCAGATTTCAGAAAAACCTAGGAGGACTTACATGAACTGATGTTGAGTGAAATAAGTAGAACCAGGAGAACATTGTACACAGTAACAGCAACATTATGTGGTGACCAACTTTGATAGACTTTGTTCTTCTCAGCAATACAATGATCTAAGACAATTCCCAAAGACTTATGATGGAAAATGCTATCCATATCCAGAGAAAGAACTATAAAGTATGAATGCAGATCACAGCATACTGTTTTCTCTCTCTTTTTTTTCTTTCTCTTGTTTTTCCCTTTTGTTCTGATTCTTCTTTCACAATATGGCTAATGTGGAAATATGCTTAATATGATTCTACATGCATAGCCTATATCAGATTGCATACTGTCTTGGGGAAGGGGAAGGACAGTGAGGGGGAAAAATTAGAACTCAAAATCTTGTAAAAGTGAATATTGAAAACTAAAAATAAAAAAGAGCAAAAAAACCCCTGCCTGTTGATATCCTTGAACCATTTATCAATTGGGAAATTCCTTGTATTCTTATACATTTGACAAATTTCTTTATGTATTTGAGAAATGAAACCTTTATCTGAGAGACTGTCTATAAAATTTTTCCCCAAGTTTCTGCTATCCTTCTAATCTTGACTACATTGGTTTTATTTGTACAAAACCTTTTTAATTTAATGCAATCAAAATTATCCATTTTACACCTCACAAAGCTCTCTATCTCTTGTTTATTCATAAATTATTCTCCTATCCATAAGCCTGACAGGTAATATGTTCCATGTTCTTCTAATTTTCTTGTGATATCTCTCTTTATATCTAGGTCGTACATCCATTTTGACCTTGTCTTGGTAAATGGTTTAAGATATTGGTCTATGCCCAATTTCTGTCAGACTGCTTTCCAGCTTCCCCAATAATTTTTACCAAATATTGAATTCTTATCCCCAAAACTTAAATCTTTACATTTGTCAAACACAAGGTTACTATGATCATCTACTACTGCGTATTATTGTATGTCTACTCTGTTCCATCCAGTAGAATATATCTAAGGGCCACATTCATGTTCATAAAATGGTGGCCACAGCTGTGCTACATGCTAGGGTTCTCCTCAAAGTCTGGCAGGTATGGGTCTGTCAATCTGGAAAAATTCAGACCAACTAGGGATTAGTAAATAAAGTGAAACATTTATTCAGGGTCGAGGAATTGCAGTTCAGGACAACACACTGCTTTATTTAGACAGAGGTGCCCAGGGAGGAAGGAGAGAAAGGGATTCTTATAGGGTGTAGTCGTGGGAAACAGTAGGAAGGCATGTAGGCTAGATATATAAAACAGCTGAGCTGCAAGATGGGAGTGTTGAAGATGTTGAGGGGTTACAAAAACAAAGAAATGTCCTTGCTATTATCTCTGCCAGGGAACAGGAGGTTAGAAACTGCTGGTCAGAGCAAAGTGAGGCCAAGAATTTTCCAGGGGTTAACAGGTCCTAAGCTTCCCACTATCTTATGGGGAGGTCCTACCCCCCCCCCCCCACAGGCTGATCTTCATAGGTCAAGAGTGAGATTTGTTATTGACAATACTAATAATAACAACTTGACTTTGTAGAATATTATCTTCACTTCTCAAAGCACTTTTACAATTATGACCAACCTCATGACGTAATGAAGAGCTTCCCAAGACTCAAATCTAGAAGAAAAAAAAATTATAGTATCAGTGCTTTTCAAAAAGTGGGCAGCAGACCACTAGAGGGCCATGAGTTTTGTTAGCTGCATCAAAACATTTTGGATGTTATGTTACTTCAGATAAAAGAAAATTTATAAATAATTTTATTTAATATAAAATTTTAAACCTGGTATATGTGGTAAGGTAAGCATAACATTTGCAAAATAAACTAAATTTGACTATTACACACATGACCCAACCTCAAAATACAGGCCTTGACCTTGGGAAGAAACCTACAGAAACTCTTGCTCTTATTAAAGAGAGACTGCACATGTGTACATCTCCAGACTCTCCTTTGCCCTTAGTTGGTGCATTCAGTGTATAAGAACACTGTCATGAGTTAAAAAAGTCCTGAGAACCACTGATATCATGCAACCCCTTCATTTTATAGATGAGGAAACTGAGGCCCAGACAAAGTAAGTAACACGATTGCACAGGTAGAAAGAAGCAAAGCTAGGATTTGGACCCAGGTCTTCGGACTCTAAATTCATGTTCTTTCCACTAAGCCACAAGGCCTCCAGTTTAGGCGAGGATGCTAGCGACCCCGACAGGCAAGAGGAAGGTACAGAGACACTAAGAGAGAAGATGCTACATAATTTAGTGACTGACATTGTTGACCTTTATTATACCCTTAAAATGACATATGTCACTAGTGACCTGGGTCACTCTCTCACAATGACAATTATTATAATGTGACAACATCTTTTTGTGGGCCCCCAAGAGTTTCAATGGGTGCTTGAAGTGACAATTATAGATTACGGTAAACCTACCCCCCCCCCAGTTTATCTACAATCCTACAAAAACACAAAAGTAGTAAAGTTAAGCAGAACTTATATAAAGGTCAAAGGTGATGGATAATGTCCTTACCCAACCACACCTTGAAAATGCCAGGATGAACGAGTGAATAGTTTCTAAGAAACATATTTGTCAAGGTAAAATTCATCAATGTGCAATTCAGAGGAGTTTGGAAGAGGGAGACCAGCATGGGCTAGAATAGTCAGGTAAACCTGAGTAGGGTCTTCAAGAGCAGTTACAGGACCATTCAAGAGAATCATAGAATGGAGACTTCAGAGTTCTATTCCCTACCTGATACATTAATGACTTCTATGTAACTCTCAACAAATGGTCTCTCATCTTCTATTTCATCTCATTGTCTTTTAAGACAAATCTGTTTCTTGGTTGGATAGAGCTAATTGTTCCCTTCTAATTCTTATTCCAGTAGAATCTAAATTCTATGACGGCTGACCTTGTTTCATTTTTGTCTTTTTTTTTAATCCCTAGCTTATCCCTGGCACATAACAGAGGCTAAGTAGATGCTTGTCTAATTGAATTTAATCCACTGGTCCTAGTCCTCTCTTCTGGAGTCAGTCAAAATAATCCACAGTTTTGGGGCTAGATGGGAACTGAGAGACCATAGCCTTGTTTTACAGCTTAGGCAAGGTCACACAGTTAATAAATGTTGAAGCCAAGACTTCAAGGTGAGGCTAACTCCAAATCTGGTGTTCTTTCCCCTTCATCATGCAATTTCTATGCAATGGATTCACATCATCTGCAAATTTACCTATACACACTTGGGGGAAATAAAGGAGAGAGATAAAAACACATTTTAAACAGTATAGACAATTCCACTCATCCTTCAACAGTCATTCACCCTTCTATTTATTGAGTGTGTGCCCCAGAGTGAGCATGAGATGGTGAATAAGTGATAGGAAATGTGATCTATTGTTCCCTTAATCAGGTCTCAGCTCCAATGTGCCTCTCATAATGTGAACATCTTGTGATCCTAAGTTTGATTCTGCAATCTCCTCTTCATCATATCCACAGACAGTCTATTCATTATGCTTGTATATAGCAATGCTTTACAGATATTATCTCATTGTATCCTTACAACAATCATGAGATGCTATTATTATCCCCATTTTACAGATGAGAAAACTAAGATAAGAGACAATAAGTGACTTGCCACATAGCTAATAAGTGTCTTGAGGCAAGACCTTGTCAATATCTTTCTTAGAACATTATGCTGAGATCTGAACACCAAAGGTGTTAAGGAGAGCAGCCTACCCTAGGAGTGGGGGCAGGAAGGCATTATGGGGAATCATGACCGAATAACAGGGTGGCACAGCAGAAAGTGAACTAAATTTGAAGTCAGAGGCCTTGAGTTAAAATCCTAGCTCTGTGTGACCTTAGGCAAACCAGGGCCTCAGTTTCCTCATTTATAAAATGAAGGGGGTGGATTAGAGAATTACCCAGTAAGGTCTCTTGCTAATTTAGATACATGGTACTCTTATAAATGGAGGGTTCATGTTGGGAAACTTAGAATAAGGTCCCGATCTATAGCCCTGGCTCGGTTTGAATTGTCTTTCCAGGTGACAGGGAAGGCGGGTAACACAGTGTGATAGCTAATTTA
>NW_020948983.1:2958383-3030320 GCF_900497805.2 Vombatus ursinus | reverse complement strand
TATCGTTCTCCTTACACAGGTCTCTCCTGATTTCGCTGTTTTTTTTTCCCATTGTCACTATCATTCCCCAAGTCTCTCAATGTTCAAAACACTGGTGCTATCTTTGATTCTTCCTTCTCTCTCACTTTTCATATTCAATTAGTTACCATGTCCTAAGGAAGTAGTATTTGCAACATCCCTCACATCTGTTCTCTATATTCTCCTATCCCTCCATTTCAATATTCAAGTGCTCACTATTACTCTGTTGGGGTATATAGGATGTTCAAGGAGGACTATTACCTCTGATATGAGGTCTTGCTAACCCATTTTCAGGGTCACTCATTCACCTGTGGCTCCAAGATGCTGTAGTGTGAGCAATGACCACATTCTGATAAAACCATCTCAGCAGATGGACTAAACCAGGTTGAGGGTGACCAATGGGCCTCACACCTATCAGTGAGTTAGCATGTGAAGACTTCCCCAGGTGGGATGGGCAGATGAGATCAATTTGTTCCAAAGGCCATGAAAGTGGTTGAAGCAGATGCTGTGAAGATGCCAAGGTCATCCACTGCATCCCAGGCCATCACCAGTGGTTTTGACTTCTGTCTTACCACTAGACTTCAATGACTGTGGAAGACAGAGAGAGGCTGACAACTTTGTGCAATTCTGCCTCACTTAAATCCAATTCACACACAAGTAACACACCCCGTGATATAATTGATCCTCTTCCAAAACGAAGGACAAACAACAACTACTCTGTACTACAGTGATGTCTGAATTACTTGGGACAAAAAATAATTAAATTATTGACATACAATAAACTTTATAAATTTTTTACATTTTAAAAAAATTGAATATATGATATGCTCTTTTTGTTGTTGTTGCTACAACTTCTTGTTTTACACAACTTGGCCCAAGATTTTGCCACACATTCCTCAATTCTTCATGGTCAAAGGATAAAAGACTGTTTTCAAAAGAAGAAATCAAATCTATAATAGTCCTACGAAAAATGCTCTAAATCACTAATAATTAGAGAAATGCAAATCAAAACAACTCTGAGGTGCCACCTCACACTATCAAACTGATTAATATGACAGAAAAGGAAAATGACAAATGAGGGAGAGGATGTGGAAAAATAGGTACGCTAATGCACTGTTGGTGTAGTTGTTAACTGGTCCACCCATTCTGGTGAACAATTTGGAACTTTACTCAAAGGGCTGTAAGATCACATACCATTTAATCCAATAATACCACTACTAGGCTATACCTCAAGAAGATCAAAGAAAAAGGAAAAAGACCTATATGTACAAAAAATCATAGCTGATCTTTTTCATGAAGGCAAAGAATTAGAAATTGAAGGGATGCGCATCAATTGGGAAATGACTGAACAAGTTGTGGTATATGATTATGATTTAATACTATTATGCTATAAGAAATGATGAAGAGGATGGTTTCAATTTTTTTCATAGCAAGAATTAGTTGTATTTTTGTACTAGTCTTCCCACTGTTTTTCCATCTTAAAATGATCTTAGTCAGTATCATGTTACCATCAAAATGGAGGACTAGACATTTTCTCCACTACAAGGTTTATATTCCAAGGACATATATTGATAAGGAGGCCACTGATAAGAAGAAAGTCTCCATATACACCAAATATTTATAGCAGCCATTTTTGTAATAGTGAAGAGTTGGAAACAAAGACAATGCCCATTGAATGGAAAATGGCTAAACAAATTATGGTACACAAATATGGCAGAATATTACTGTGGAGTAAGAAATGATGAATGTGGGGGCAGTGAGGTGGCACAGTGGACAGAGCACCGGCCCTGAAGTCAGGAGGACCTGAGTTCAAATCCGGCCTCAGACCAACACTTGATACTTAGTAGCTGTGTGACCCTGGGCAAGTCACTTAACCCCAATTGCCTAAAAACTAAAAAAAAAAAAAATGATGAATGAGATGAATACAGTGAAGCATGGAAAGACGTACATGAACTGATGCAGAGTGAAGTAATTAGAGCCAAAAAAACACCTAAATAAACCAATATACACAATGATTACAACAATGTAAATGAAGGAAATACACACACACATATGTCTATATAGGAAGATTCTCTGGGAGGGGGAGGAGAGGATGCTGAGGAAAACTTTGGTGATGTAAAAGAAGCAAAGGATATTTTTAAAGTATTAAAAATGAGAAATGTATGCCAACCTATTGAGGAATTAATAACAACTCTCCAGCTGCCTCATATCTCTAAAAGTCTTTGCTTATTTTCTGAGAATTAATCAGTCACTTCACAGAAATAGTTTGTCAGTTCTTGATATTGTTTTTGATTACATTGTTTTGAGCTTTGTTTTTAACTGATCTTATTTCCTTGTGAGTTTTAATAATCTTTAATAGGCTTGGCTTGCACCTACACCTGCTGTAATATCTCTAAAAGTTATTGAAGTGTGCTCTTTAAGAGTTATAAGCTTTGCATATTTCCTTGGAGAAATAGCAATTCCTTAAAAAAAAAAAACAGAATTAAAAAAACAATAAAAAGAAGCAATGAACTACACATGTATGGTAGGAATTTACATTCAACTAACAAAGAACTAACCAAAATTGGAGAAACCTTCTAAATCTGATTTTATCTGTTCAAAGTCAAATAATCTGAGGCAGCTTAGTGTCACTATGATCATCAGTGTCACAAAATGAAATCATATTCCAATTACTGCTTGTTTGAAGTAATTTGCTCACCATTCTAGGGTACTGTCCCTCCTAACCACCTGCCTAGATTATTGAAATCTCTTTTATAAAAAATCAAATATTTATTTTTCCAATTACATGTAAAAACAATTTTTAACATTAATTTTTTAAAACTTTGAGTTCCAAATTCTCTCCCTCCCTCCCTCATTGAAAAGATAGGCAATTTGATATAGGTTAAATATGTACAGTCATACAAAATATATTTCCATATTAGTTGTGTTGTAAAAGAAAATAGTCAAAAAGAAACACACACATACACACACAAAAAAACCAAAATAAAAATACTATGCTTTCATCTGCATTCAGTCTCCATCAATTCTTTCTCTAGAGGTGAATAGCATTTTATATAATAAGTCCTTTGGAATTGTCTTGGATCTTTGTATTGCTAAGAATAGCTAACTCAGTTTCAGTTGCTCATCATACAATATTGCTATTACTGTGTACAATGTTCTCATGTTCTTCTCACTTCACTTTACCATCAGTTCATATAAGTCTTTCTAGGTTTTTCTGAAAATATCCTGCTTGTTTCTTATAGCACAATAGTATTCCATCACAATCATATAGCACAACTTGTTTAGCTATTCCCCATTTGATGGGAATCCCTTCAATTTCCAATTCTTTTTCACCATAAAAAGAGCTGTTATAAATATTTTTGTACATATGGATCCTATTTATTTCTTTAAATCTCTTTGGGATACAGACCTAGTAGTGGTATTGTTTAGTCAAAGGGTATGCACAGTTTTACAACCCTTTGGGCATAGCTCCAAATTGCTCTCCAGAATGGTCAAATCAGTTAAGTAACTCCATCAACAGTTCATCAGTGTCCCATTTTCCCCACATCACCGGCAACATTTGTCATTTTCCTTTTCTACAATATTAGCCAATCTGATATGTGTAAGGTAGTAACTCAGAGTTATTTTAATTTGCATTTTCTCTAATCAATAGTGATTTAGAACACTTTTTCATATTACTATGTGTAACTTAAATTTCTTCATCTGAAAACTGCCTGTTCATATTCTTTGACCATTTATGGGGAATGACTCACATTCTTATAATTTGACTCAATTCTCTGTATATTTGAGAAATAAGGCCTTTATCAGAGAAATTTGTTATAAACAATTTCCTCCAGTTTTCTGCTTTCCTTTTAATCTTGATGGCATTGGTTTTGTTATCTTTAAACTTAACATAATGAAAATTATCCATTTTATATCCCATAATGCTCAATATCTCTTGTTTGGTCATAAATTCTTCCCTTATCCATAGATCTGACAGGTAAACTATTCCATGCCAAACTATTCCATACCAAAAGGTATATATAACCCTTTGAAATCTCCTCTTAATGGAATTTTCTGCTGTATTCTCACCTCCCATTCCAATCCATACTTCCTACCACTGCCAGAATAATATTTCTTAGACACAGATCTAATCATGACACTTCTCTGTTCAAAACTCTTCCATATATTTCTATTGCCCCTTAAGTAAAGCTCCAATTCCTCACCTGGCATTCAAGGCCATCCACCTCCTCCCATTTTATAGTGTATTACTCTCCTCTTTGCACTCTGTGTTCTAGATACTCTATGGACTATTCCTTGTACCCCAGACATGCTCTGTGCTCTCGTATCTCCATACCTTTGCTCATACTGAACCTCATGGAATATTCTCCCCTTTCATCTCTTCCTTCAAAGTCTAACTCAAATGCCATCTTCTTTATGAAGGTTTATTTGATCCCCAAGTCAATAATAACTTTCTCCCTAGACCTCAGGTAGCAATTTTTTTGTCTAATGCACTTATCATGTAATACAATTTATTAGACATATCTAATGTGTATCTTGCACAATACATACATACACATTAGCCTGTAAGCTCCATGAAGGCACGAATTGTATCTTAACTCTGTACTTCTCCCATTGTTTAGCCCAGTGTTCTGAACTCAGCTGGTTCCTAATATTTTCTGAATGAATATATGATTAGCCAGTCAGTCAATAAGCATTTATGAAACAATTCCTATGTGCCACACACTGTGCTAAATGTTAGGGAAGGGCAAAAACACTGTCCCTGCCCTCCAAGAGCTCACATTCTAGTATGGGAAACTATACAAATGACTATGTACATACAAGATAATAGATATATGTATGTATGTATGAATATATATGTATATATATATACATATATGTGTATGTGGGAGAAAGAGATGTGACCCTGGGCAAGTCACTTGACCATGTTTGCCTCAGTTTCCTCATCTGTAAAATGAGCTGGAGAAGGAAATAGCAAATCACTCTAGTATCTTTACCAAGAAAACCTCAAAAGGGGTTATGATGAGTTGGATACAATTAAAAATAACGAAACAACAACTATATGTGTGTGTATGTGTATATACACATGCATATGTAGAAGATGGAAGGTAGTCTCAGAAGAAAGGCACTAGCAGTGAGGAGGACCAGGAAAAGGTTCTTGCAGAAGGCAAGATTTTAGCTGCATTTTGAAGGAACCAGGGAAACTAACAGGCAAAGGTGAGGTAGGAGAGCATCCCAGGAATGGGGGACAACCATTGAAAAAACACATTGTGTTTTTTCATAACATAATTGTGTTTCAAAACATAATTGTGTTTAGATATGATGGGTGTGATGGAGTATTATGCATGAGGAATAGCAAGAAGGAGGTTTCTTCTGGATCATGAAGTATGTGAAGGGGAATAAAATATAATAGACTACAAAGATAGGAGGAAGGTTGTAAAGGGCTTTAAATGCCAGATAGAGGATTTTGTATTTGATTCTTCAGGTAACAGGGAATCCTGTTTAAGAACTTCTGGATAGGGGTTCTTTGCAAACCTATAAGTGCTGCATAAATTTCAATTCATTGTAATTCTTCCCCATGAATGAAAACAATATCAGTGATTCCTAGTTTTTCCTCTCATTGCTTCGATCTGGGCTTGACATTAAATCTCATGTATTCTAGAACATCCTAGAATTCAGTGCATGTCATGCTGACCTGACCCAGTTATCGAACCATCTTCCTACAAATCAGCAGTAGTAATCATAGGCAAATGGTATCCCAGAGGGAGAAAGGGGAGGTTGAGAGGACTGGCAAACAGAGTTGCTGAAGTGAGCTAAGATTTTTTCCTCCCTTAAATAGCCTCAATCTCAAAAGAGATCTCAGTATCTAACCCTCTTCTGCTTATGGACTTTGACATACAGGCCAGGAAATGACACAGAGCAAGAAAACAACTCCTCTTCCTCCAGGCTGGCATATCTGCAAGCCAATCTTAAACTCAGGTCCTGTTTTTGCCTCACAGAACTGTACCCAGCACAGGATTACCATTTGGACTTAGATGAAAGTGCTGAGGACTCGTCATTACTTATTCAAATAGTGAAGCAGAAACAGAAATCTAGAGGTTTGCTTTTTAACTCCTTAACTCAAAAACAAAACTCTAATCTTCTTCAAACTAACCACTCTGTTACTGTTTCCTCAAAACGAACTGGGGTCTCTCAGCTTTCTCATCTATCAAGACATGTTCTCCAGGCTCAATAGCATCTGTCCTGTTATTGAGTGCATTGCCTTCTTTGAGTTCCCCTTTCCCATGTACCCAGATCTGATTTGAAGAGTCTAGAAGGTCACAGGTACCCCACCTCCATAAGCATGTCCCAGTTTTTCATCTTCTGATGTAGCATTTCCTATTTAGACATAGCTCAGGTTTACACAGAGCTTTCCAGTTTTCTTCACAGCAAACCTTGTCAGGTGGGTGGTACAAGTATTATTGCCCACATTTTACAGAGGAGGAAACTGAGACTTAATGACATGAAGTGACTTGTCCTAAGTCACACAGCTATGAAGTGGGAAAATCCAGATTCAAATCCTGGCATCAAGTTTGTGTAGATTTCTTCCTTACCACAAAATAAATAAATAAAATAAATGAACAGACAAATAGGTGAATGAATAGATCGGTGAATGAATGAACAAGCAAATAGATGAATGAACAAATAAATGAAAAGGTGAAGGAATAGGTGAAGGAATGAATAAATATATAGATAGATAATAAATGAATGAATGAATGACCAAATAAATAAATAAAGATTAAAAAATATTAAACAGCTATCAGCTATAGCTCATTCTAGTGGAATGAACATTGGGGGCAAGTTGCTTTACCTCTCTGGGCCTCAGTTTCCTCATCTGCAAAATGAGATTGAAATAGGTAATTTCTCAGTTCTGGTCTTCCTGTGACATTATGTGATTCTATACCCATGCTGGAAAAAAGCTACCTGACTGAATTCTGAATAGCTTGTACTGGAATTTCTTTGTCTAAATTAATTGCAGAAATGGATGTTTCTTTGTCATTTCCTCTCATTTTCAAGTCATCATTTTTTCCCTGTGTTTCCAAAGGAAACTTATTAATCCTGATTTTATTCCTGGAGTCACATAGGGAGGCATAGACCTCAACATCCTTTTCAGGGAGGTTGAACTATGGAACAGGAAAGCTGCCATCTCTCCAGGCCCACACTGACTGGCTGTGTGAAAGATTGATTACCCTAAGACAGATGTATTAGGAGCCATTTATCCTTTTAAACCACTTCCAAATGCATATATTTCCCTTATCACAGCTATCTGAAAAAAGGCAGGGCAGGTGGTATTGAGACGATTTCATAGAAGAGTAAATAAACCTTGGGACACTTGGCCAAGGGCATTGAAATAACCCTGGACTGGAAGGTGTCTAGATATTGGGAAGGTTTTCTGCTCTTTCCCACCTCCCTGGTTTTTTCATTTCTTATTTGATCATCGTTCCCCTTCCCTATCTTGCCTATCACACACACACAAAAGAAGGCAGGGGTCTCTTGCTTGCTGGGATAATGGAAAACAACGAAACCTTACAGGGCAAGAAACTCAAAGCTGTATCTGACAGCTCCTGGTTAGGGGTGAGTGAAATGAACAGACTGCAAGTGTTAAAGGGCTTGTCCCCATCACACACACACACACACACACACACACGCACACAGTCCAAAAGCAGACCAGGTTGACGTCTGGTGAGCTGTTCACGGGGGGAGTGGTGATGGAGGAGGTAGGGGAGCCGAAGGGGTGGGGTCAGGCACGATCCAAGCTTTCGGTCATTTCTCTCCTCCTCGCCCCCTCCTCTCATGCTCTGGTCAGGTTGGTTGGCAGAGCAAGGGCGATAAGGATCGAGCCGTGACGTCAAAGGAGCAGACCCACTAAAGTCAAGCCTCTGGAGCGCATCGTTGAGAGGTGGAGACACAGACTCCGACCCAGACCTGGACGGAGCTAGCGATCTTAGTAGCCGCGGGCTGGTGCTGCTGCCAAAACGGATTCAACTCACTGGGACAGCTCCCCGCTGGGACTTGCGCTCCGAACTCAACCCCAGCGCAGGTCCCTAGGTAAGCGGCACTGGAGAAGAACTGGTCCCAGGAGTAGCTCGCGATCTCCTCTCAGTGCTTAGATACGACAGGCTTGTCTTGGTTAATTTGAGAGGGGAAGGTCTCTCTCCGCCCATGTTAGGCGGGGGTGGAGTTGTAGGGAGACTAGGGCATGGAAGAGATGGTGGGGAAACCAAACTGAAGGGAGGGTTAGTTAGGGGCACAGGTGATGAGAAAAGACGGAGAAAATTTGGAGGCTGAGTTGGGGGTGGGATGGGCTGGAAGAGAACAGGGTTTGGGACAAATTCTGCCCAAGTGACAGCTCAAATCCATCTACTCCCTGGGTTTTTTTTTTTCCCAAAAGCGGAGATTGAATGAAGCCTTTTACCAACGTTGGCAAACACAGATAAAACCTAAAGTCCCATTCGCACACATCCTTTTCCTCCTCATCAGTACCAGAGATAGAGGCAGGTTCCGTAGAGGGTTAAAGTCTTTGTAAAGAAAGTGCGTCCCACAGCTTCTGGGCTTCTCCCGCAGAAACAGCACTGAAATTAGACTCATCCTCTCCCTACCCAACCCTTTTCGTTTTCATTTTATTTTCAAAAAGTCAATCTTGTCCTGTTAAAGAGAGCTCAATCCCTTGGAAGGGATGCAATTGAAAAGGGGATAAAGATTCGATTAGTTCACTAACATTACTCATTTCTTGGGTTCTAAGATGGGAATGGGGTCAGAAGCACGGATGTTTCAGGTTGAACAGAGCAAGAGAGATGGCCAAATGAAGGTTTCACTTAACTATTTGTCCTTTGTATTTGCAGCAAGAGTCACGCCCAAAGGATCGAGGAATCATGGCTCTGGGTGAACTTGGTCTCCTCACCTGGCTTCGGGAGAGCCGGCAGTCAAGGAAATTAATCCTTTTTATCGTGTTTCTTGCTCTCCTCTTAGACAATATGCTGCTCACGGTCGTGGGTAAGTGGAAGCCTCTTTTCTTGGCTTCCTTTTAGATGAACTAAGGTCATAGCTCCTAGCTACTATGCATTTCCAGTAACCATAACTCTTGAGATTTGCTTCTATACAAATTACAGAAATTTGACACACTTCTCGAAAGCACATGGTTAGAAGATGGGGCTCAGGATCCTAGGTTTTTGTTTCTGCTACTGAGACGTTATTTGTGCCTTCATTTTCCCCGGTGGTCACATCAGCAAATGACTCTCCAGATAAGGAGCAGAACTTATGTTTCCTCTTGATAGTACTTCCCCTCACCATTTCATTGTGGTGGTAAAGATTTCTGTTGCAGAAGAATAATATTTAAAGTTCTAATAGTCATCTGGCTTTTAAAAAGTTATTTAGCATAAAGATTATGCACTTTATTTTAGGGTCTACCTTACAACAATGAGGACAAATAATATTATTCCCTAGCTCCAAAAACCAAGGAGTGAGAGTTAGAGTTCTTGTAGGATTGAGTGTGCCTAACCAGGGAACATTTCCTGACCAGCTTCAAAGGTAATGTTGAGAAGATGTCAACTTTAGCCTCAGACTATATTAGATTATCCCTATTTGAAAAATGGAAAACTAGGTCTCCTAAATTAACCCCATTAGCAAAAAGCATCTGATAAGTTTTCTTTTCCCTGAAATGCCCTAATTTTAAATGGCTCTATGAGTCATTTGTAACAGAAGGTTCAATATGAGGTGGCTTCTGTTATCTCAGTTTGCAGGCTCGCTGGACACATCTTCTGAAGAACAAATAGATTCATATTCTTGCATGTGAAAGAAGGACAGAGGGTGCAGCTCTCTCACTTGCTCTTGGCTGTAAACTATCCTGACTCTTTTATACTGATGGTCTGTCTGGATATACTTACCTGGAGCTTCAGTGGGGTCTTGGATGTTGTTTGTACTCTCTGAAACCCTTTGAAATTATGAATTGCCTGGACTATACAATAAATACAAATTTCAAGTTTATGTAATAGAAACACAGAATAAGCCTGTTACAAAATTGTTATTTCCTGTGATGTTTTGATGACACATAATGCAATTTAGATTTCTATTTCCTTGTTTCATTTACTTAAATGTCCTTATGGCTATATACATTCTTTGGCTGGAGAAATACTGAAAATTCTGGGTAAATATTGACCACATTTTACATTTCAACTAGCCTTCTTCTTGTAAATAATGGCTTATGGCAAATTAAATGAATTAAATGTCTATGAATTAAATGAATTAAAGGGCTATGTGGAGAAAGTAAAGGATATAAATTGCCATTCACTTTCTTAACTGCCCCTGAATAGGTAGACGTTTAATAGGATAGGCTAAATAAGGTGAAGTTGTCCAGACTTTAGTAAATTACTCTTCCCACTCAATTTTGGAGAGAACTAGTTGGCTGTTGTCAACCACTTTTCTATTTTGCTTGTGTTTCTAGTGCCCATCATACCCAGTTACTTATACAGCATTAAGCATGAAAAAAATGCCACAGAAATACAAACTGCCAAACCAGAAACCGGGTCTCCCACCTTCAGCAGTATCTTCTCCTATTACGACAACTCCACAATGGTCACTGGAAATGCCACTAGAGCACCTGGACGAGGACAGTCCTATAAAACAGTGACACAGCAGATGGTAGTCAATGCAACCAGCATCCCATCTGACTGCCCCAAGGAAGACAAAGACCTGCTCAATGAAAATGTTCAAGTCGGCTTATTATTTGCTTCCAAAGCGACCATACAGCTCCTCACCAACCCTTTCATAGGGCCAATGACTAACAGGTAGGTCATTCCTTAGTGAAATCATTTGATACCAACATCTGCCAAGTAATATCTCTCAAGCTAACTCCCTACCTTCTGCAGTATCTTGCTATTGTGTCTCTTGGAAGCTGTCATTCTTTTCATTCATGAGGTGTCTTCAATGGAAGTCTCAGTAAATGGGCAATCCAAATGCTGCCATATCCCTCCCTTTACTCTTCCCCCATTGTCTCTTCTCCCATGCCAGCTAAGGATGCATTCCCATCTTTCTCTTCTTTTCTACTCTCCAAAATAATCTTAGGCAATTGTTAAAAATGAAAGTAACCAGCATCTTTGAATTGTGAGTCTGATGTATCTCAATTCTAGGTTTGACTAGTGAGCAGTTGCAAAAATAGCCTTTGCTTAGTCAACACTCCACGGTAACCACTGGCTGTCTTGCATTTCTAAATGTAATTTAGCTTTGTTTCTTCCCCATTTCCCCTACCCTTGCTCCAGACCTCTTTTGGGGAACTTTCTTTTGGATTACATGGCCAAGAAGGACTGTGAAAAAATGACATTCATGAGACTAGCTTACAGATAGCATTTTAAAGCCAACTTTGGAGCTACAGGCAATGTGCTAATTCCTTCTATTTTACCAGTTGCTACGGCTTGTGTCTACACATAGGCAATTAAATGCAAACTGAGGCAATCATTCAATCCCCATCCCCTTAAAGATATCCTCAGTGTTAGGACTCATTATCTGGATATTACTGGCAAAAAGTATTTTCTTGAATTAAATTTTCTAGGTAATAAAATCAGCTTTTTACTTCTTATGTGAATTGATAAATCAAGTATTTAGTGAGCAGTTAACATGTGTGGCACCAGGTGCTATGGAGTACAAAGTCATAAGCTTCACTTATGAGAAATTTATAATTTTGTTGGGGTGATGGGACTCAGTTTCCTCA
Organism: Vombatus ursinus; assembly: GCF_900497805.2. NCBI lineage: Eukaryota > Metazoa > Chordata > Mammalia > Diprotodontia > Vombatidae > Vombatus > Vombatus ursinus. The sequence goes on along the minus strand of NW_020948983.1, from coordinate 3,018,559 downwards.
TCTGTAAAATAAGAGGAGTTAGACTAGATGATCTCCAATGTCTCTTCCAGTTCTAAAAAATATATGATTCTAGCAAAATATATGCGTATGAAATAGTGAATGAACAAGACAGTATTATATGCATACATTTATGGACAAACACATATATAGTCATACATGTCAGCATTTTAAAATTGCTATCAGAAGGTCTCAGTTGTCCTGTTTGATTAAGAACTGGAATAGTATATAATAAACAGATATGAGCATTGTCAGAGAAGTAGAGATCTCACTAAGCCATTTGCCATCTGTGTGACTTTGAGCAATTCATCTAACCTCTCTGGGCCTCAGTTTCCTTATATATAAAATCAGAGCATTGCTCCATTGTATATGTCCTCTAATATCCCTCCAGTCCGAAATTATGATCTTATGAGTCTGATGTGAATTGGAGTCATTGTGGAAGTTTCTACTGAGGATTCAGGTCTTGAGGTGGGCCACTGAAAGAGGTGGAGGAAGGGAGGATGGTGGAGGAATTCTATATGGTAGTAACAGTGTGAACAAAGACACAGGGGAGGACATAAGTGTGGTGGGGAGTGAGTAGGGGTGAGTGAAGGAGAGGTGTCTGACTGGGGGGAAGGGCCATTTGGGGAACAGTGAGAAATAAGGAACAGGTAGTTAGAGCCAGGTTACAGAAAGTCTGGAAAACTAAGCAGAAAAATTTAGATCCAAAAGGGCAGGCAGTAGTGCCTCCTTACAAATTCTTGATCAAGGCAGTGACATGAGCAGAAAAAATATCTCAGAAATATTAAGTTCATAGCAATGTACAGAATGAATTGGAGCTGGAGAGACCAGGCAGCTCAATCATGCAGGATACGAGGTAAAGAGATGCACTAGAGTGATAGCATTAAGAATGAAGAAGGGATGAAATGGAAGTGCCCATACTACTTGCGAAAGAGTAGAAGATCTTAAAAGTATGAATTGCTCTTTATTTGAAGCGTCTCCAAACTTTTTTGATCGCATACCCTTATCAGTGAAAAACAAATAAGTGTGAGTATTTATTTATAAAGTATACACATGTCCTAATGTACTGTTATGTAGATCAAGAACTTGCCCTAAAATAGAAACGAAAAAGAGGAAGTTGAAATAACATTTTATTGACTAACAATACAAACCCTCTTTTGTTTTCACTAAAATGCTATTATTAATAATGACATTTTAGTGAAAGCAATATGATTGAATATGCTTCACTATTTTTGAAAATCTTGGTTTAATTTTTTTTGTTACAGTGATTCAAAGATGTGGTTCTAAGTTCAGTTTATTACAATATTTGATATTGATGATTGTCATAGCTGAAAACAAATCTGTCACAAAGATGCTTAGTTTTAAATGGAGGAAGTACATTGTTGCCCATTACTAAATCATAATATTTAGTTTTTCAATCCTATCCACCAATTAGGCAAAGATTTTCATTGAAATTTATCTTCTTTGATGTTTATCAGTTGTTGTAAACTTGTCAGAATGTGTTGGCTTTTTATATTTCAACAAATGGATTCAAAACTCATTGAAAACCTCTTTTATTTGGGAGGTTTTTAACCAGGTTAGAAAATTCTCCTGCCAGGGTTTTATATATAGATATGAGAGATATGAGTGTTGATAGGTGACCTGTGTCAATTTCAGTATCTCAAAGATAAGAGAATGAGTATTGCAGAAGAACATAGTCCACAGTGCCAAACACAGCACTGCTCAAGATGGAGGAGGATTGAATAGAAGGTTGTGAGATTTGGCAATTGTGAGATCTTTGAAGAAAGCAGTTTCAAGGAGTTCAAAATAAGGAGGAAATTGAGAACCTGGAAGACTAGAATGCTGAGGGTGTCCTCCATAGAAATAGAAAAGTTCAAAAGAGAGAGAGGGTTTGGGGCAAAAATAATGCATGGCCACTGTCCAATGCCTCCTGCAGAAGCCACAGGTCAAAAAGAGTGAAGGGCAATATAAGAGTAAGGGCAGGGAGTCTTGCCTGCATGACTATTTGGGTTGAGGATATGTTATAAAAGTCCTAAGGGGTTCATAGGGCAACTAGTGGTGCAGTAGATAGAGTACCAGGCCTAGAGTCAGGAAGAATCATCTTCCTGAGTTCAAATCTGGCCTCAAACGCTTACTACCTGTGGGATCTGGACAAGTCGTTGAACCCTGTTTGCCTCAGTTCTTCATCTGTAAAATGAGCTGGAGCAGGAAATGGCAAACCATTCCAATATCTTTGCCAAGAAAACCCTACATGGGGTCATAGAGAGTTGGACACAACTGAAAAATAACTGAACAACAAAGGAGTTTGTGCTGGGGGGAGGTTTGACACAATCCATCTTCCCAACCTTTGATTGGTTGACCACACATGCACTGCAAGGTTATACCATTAGGAAACCATGGGTCTGGAAAGATGGCACTGCTGACCCACAGTCAGGAGGACTTAATGCACATTTATAACTCATCTCCATTAATTTCCTAGACTTCTAAGTGGCAGATTGCAAGGTCATATTAAAGCCATGACAATGGTCCCAAACCACATCCTGCCCTTTTCTTGTTAATCAGTCAGAAAACTATTTTTAGATGGCAGGGGACAAAACATACTCACAAAAGTAATCCAAGGCTGGTTTGAGATTATGACCCCACTGAGAAGTACCATTGTAAATATGACAACACATCTTCCTGTCAACAAAAGAAAAATCAAACAAACTTAACTAGTCATGGTTTCAAAACTGTTTGGGTTTCTATGTGTGGGAAGATCAAGTAAGAGCACTTCTCGAAGATGTGTCTAATATAATTACAGAAAATTGCTCAGAATTTTGCGTTCTGAGAGGGCAAAGAGCTTATTTAGTATGCAGCAAATGGCAAGACATTATCATAATAATGCCCTTGCCAGACACCTGGTGGGAGTGGTGCAAAGGCACTGTATCGTAGGTACTGGGAAACTCAGGAATCGAAATGATTGAAGCATCACAATTCTCCAAATGCAAATGGGAAGTGAATGAGTTTTTCAAGCTGGCTCATATTGTAATGTTTTGCTTTTGTCAAGGGAAGCAGCTTGTTTAAACAGTGATTTTTCACTATTAAACATCCAGTATGAGACTCACGCTGTAGTTGCCCAAGACTGAGGTTTTACACACACACACACACATGCAAACACACAGGGCATGCATGCATGTTTCTGTGTATGTACACATGTAGACATATGCATAAATACATATATATGCACATGGGTGTATGTATACATGTATATGTGTGTGTTTTATACATGCACCCTTCTCTGGAGAGAAGCCTTGATTTACTTTGCTACCTTTAAAATATAGGATTAACGGAGGCAGCTAGGTGGCACAGTGGATAGAGCACTGACCTTGGAGTCAGGAGGACCTGAGTTCAAATCCGGACTCAGACACATAACACTCACTAGCTGTGTGACTCTGGGTAAGTCACTTAATCCCAATTGCCTCACCAAAAAAAAAAAATGTAGGATTAACCAACCAATCAATTAGCAAGCATTTATAAAGTACCTAGTATGTATATATCAGGTACTCTGCCAGTTAATGAGGAATACAGAGACAGAAATGAAATAGTTGCTGCCCTCTAGGAGCTTATATTCTATGTTCCATCGGGAGAGACAACACACAGATATGTAAATATATGCAAAATTTTAAAAAGATAATTTTTGTAGGGAGTGAGGTGATGGTAAAAAAAGCAGTAACAGATGAAGGAATCAGGAAGGGTTTCCTGTAGAATGTGGCCTTCCCAGTTTCACCTGGCTACTGCAGACAGCTAGGTGACACAATGGAGAGAATGCTGGACCTGAAATCAGTAAGACCTGAGTTCAAATCTGACTTCAGCCACTTACTAGCTGTGCGACCCTGGGCAAGTCACTTAATCTGTTTGTCCCAATTTCCCTATCAGTAAAATAGGGATAATAATAACACCTGCCTCCCAGAGTTGTTATGAAAATAAAGTGAGATGCTATCTTAAAGTTCTTTGTAAATCTTAATATACTAGCATTTATAAATGCTAGCTTTTTAAAAATTATTACTCCCATTATCCATGAGTCATTCATAGAATCCTAGACTTGGGGTAGAAAGGGACCTGAGACCATTTGCTCCATCCCCTCCTTGAGCCCTATAATCACTCTACAATATCCTCAAAGTGCCAAGGAACCACTGCTTCAAACCCATCCTCTGATAGGGAATTTTCTACCTCCAGAAGCAGCCCATTTCATTGATGTGATTTATCCTCCAACAAATTGTTTTTTTTTATGCCAAACCAATTTCCTTCAGACATCCAGCATCTCTGGAAATCATCTCCCTGTTCTAAAACTATATGTGTGTACAAGGATCATAGGATGGCAGAATAATAAAACTAGAGCCAGGAGGGGCCTCAGATGCCATCACAATGGTGTCAAAATCAAATAGAAATGGTCACTGTGGGCCACACATCGACTTAGGAAAGCACAAATTAACATTATCTATGTTGTATTGTATTTCTATTTATTTTTTAAACATTTTCCGATCACATTTTAATATGGTTCTAGCAAACCTCAAGCCCAGAGTTTCTTACTCAGTACTTATTCATATAGGTAGTGCTTACTCTTCACACTCAACATCCTTTCCCCCTCCATATACAAACACACTTAAATTCATAGAATTTTAGGACTAGTCTAACCTCTCATTTAACAGATGAGAAAACTGAGGCCCTGAGAGGGGAAGTGTCTTGTCTGTAGTGAAAAAGCTATTGTCTACAGAGATGGTAATAATAATAATAATAATAATATCATTTAAAAAATCTCATTTTATCCACGCACCAACCCAAGAAGTTAGGCATTATTATTATCCCCATCTTAGTGATGAAAAAACTGAGGCAGACAAGAGGTTAAGTAACTTAGCCAAGGTCATAAAACCAGTAAGTGTCTGAAGTGGGATGTGAACTCAGGTCCAGCACTCTAAGCACCATGCTGCTTAGCGACCTGGGTATTAGGAGCTAAGTCTTCTGGACTGTCTTCTTCCCGCTACACCATGCTGCCCTTCACTTTCCTTACTTTCCTCACTGTGGTGTGCATTTGTACCCTTTCCTACGATGATCTACTTTTCTGCTCCTGAGTAGGGTTGTCCCTATTTGTACCAGGCTGAATTGAACAAAATTAAGACTGCAGTTGTTCAATCACTATGTTGCTGTTGTTGTCGTACTGTTGTTATCGTTGTTTGTAAATCAGCGCAGGATATTTCTTATAGGTAGTTTAAACATGAAAAATAATATGACTGGTCACGAAATATTTTTTATTATAAATTTTGGTTAGTCTAAGCTTGAAGATGCCTAGGTATTATGGGGAGAATAAGAGTTTGGGGGAAAGACTCACAACACAGATTCAATCATTTTCTGCTCTTAATTGTTGTACTATTTGGAGCAAAATCCTCAACTTAGAAGAATGTTAGAGCCAGAGGGTCATAGAATTAAAAGATAGAAAGGTCCTTAGAAATCATTTAGAACTGGGATTCTGAGCCTTTTTTGTGTGTCTCATGAAGGCATGAGAGACTCATGAAGACCATGGATCCCTTCTTAGAATGATGATTTCTAGATGCATAAAATAAAATATAGAGAATGGCAAAGTAAGCCAACTGAAATAGTTATCAACAAGTTAAATAAGTTCATGGACTCCAGGTTAAAAACTCCTAGTCTAACCCACCCTGTTCATTTTTCAGATGTGGAAAATGAAACATAGAGAGTTGAAAAGAATTGTCCAAGGTCATTGGTCTAGATCTATGATTTCATTGGTATAGGAAACTCTTAGAGAAGAGACTTCCTCTACCAATGCAGATAGGCAACTGTCTTCCAGTTTATAATCTAACAGAGTTGCCTGGGACATTGGAGGATTGAATGACTTGCCTAGGGGTCCCACACACAGCTAGTTTGGGTTAGCCTTAGGACTTGAACCCAGGTCTTCTTGATTCTGAGGTCTGCTTTTCACTCTGACCAGTTTCCCAAGGTCATATATGTAGTAAGTAATAGAGTCAGAATTTGAACCTGAAACCTTTGGCTTGTGTAGTTTCCAAGGTAAGAATGAAGATTTTTCCCTATGAGACCAAGCTACTTGAGAACAGAAGAACTTGGATAAACTCTAGGTAAGGTTTGAAAATTGCCTCCCCTATGTGTCACTGGCTCCCCCAGAGGCTTTGTGCCTTCATGATAATGCATGATTTTGACCTATCACAAAATTAATTCCTTTGGGCCATTCATGGAGAGAGGAATTTTATGGCATGAACAGCACATGAAATTATAAAGAGTTATTTTTTTCTAAATGCCCTTTGTTGTCTCTCCCGTATGTAACATGCCCTCCTTACCCCATCTTCCTTTGATTCTGGGTCAGTGGCAGGGGCAGGGAGGTATGGGAGTGGGGCAAAGAGTGAATTTTTCATTTTTGTAAGGCCCGAAGTGCTAACACGGAACCCTACATGTGGTAGGCATTTAACAAATCAGGAAGATTTGGATTTGACTCCCAAATCAGACACTTAGAAGCTATTTCACCTAAACCCTGAAGACACTTAATCTCTTTAAGCTTGAGTTTCCTCATCTATGAAATGGAAATAATAATGGCACTAACTTCACAGGGTTGTATTGAAGATCAAATGAGATAATGCATATAGAAAGTATTTTGCAAACCTTAACCTACTACATAAATGTGAACTATTATTATTATTGTAAAGCTTGCTTAATAAATGAATGGGGGAGATGAAGTGTCCAGATTTGAATCTGACAGCCATTTCTTTTTGTTATATGCAGTGGTAATAGATTAAAAAAAAATCCTCGAACCCATCAGAGCCGCATAGTGCCTTTGGTCATTTGAATTATATTTCTGAGGGACAAGTAACCTGCTGCACAGTAGGTTTCATTCAACTAGCAAGCAAAAGCGAGAAGTGTGGTGGGTTTTTTCAGCATTCAGTCACAAAGGTGAACAAAAATCCAGAAAAAAATTTCTTAATGAGACAATGAAAAAAAAATCCCTTCTTTCTTTTCATAGCATATCAAGTTGAGTTGTTGTTGTTAGAAGTGGTGAGAGTGGTGAATAAAGCAAATTTCATTTGATAAGTATGAGGGTCAATATTGACAGAATTTTTACAATGGGAATATATTCCAAGGTAACCAGGTTCAGTTTGATTTCTCAGCTACTTCCAGTAATGGGACATTTTCTCCAACTTCATCTTACGCTTGTCACCATCTCAAAGTCCTGCTTTTACCAAATCAATACCAGTGACTGGGTTATGATGTTAGGTCCATGCTAAGTAATAATCCATAGTTTTCTCATATAATTTGAAATCCAGATGTTTTTCCAGAAAATTATACAATGTGCACTGGAAGGGGGACTTTAGAGCTCATCCATCCTGACCTTTTGATTTTATCAGTGGGGAAAAATAAGACCTGAAGTAGGGAAATGACTCGCCCGAGGAAAGTAAATGTCAGAACCAAGACTAGATGAAAGACCTCCTGACTTCTGATCCAGTGATTTGTACACCCCAAACACTGTCTCGTTGTAGCTAACAGCAGGCCAACAAAAACAAACGTGTCTAGAAAGATCTTGTACTTAACATATAGAGGTTTTCTAATTACTGTCAGTTGATCTGAAGAGAGCTTTCTGGTAATAAGCAGTGACCTTTTCAGTTTCTCAGTTGGCAGGAAGAGCAGCTGTTTAAAGAAAGACTTTCCAGTTGGAGATGTTTAACCAAGTACACAGAAAACGGTCCAGTCTTCTGAAGTCAGAAGATAATGGTCAGAAGAGTGAGGGTTTCTTGTCACACTGAACTATCATGATAATGTATTTCAGAGAACAAGGAAAGTTAACAGAAGAAACAATCTACACTACAATAACCTATAGGACACTTAATGTGTCATTTGAAGAAAAACTGATATGTGAAAATATGGATTTATTATGCAAATAACTAACTAGCTGGTAACTAGTCTTTTCATAATAGGAGTGGATTCCCTCCAAGAGCAAGCTTCCTTGTTGCATTTACAGGTTGATTTACAGAAATTCATTTTATATGCTACCTATTCGCACATTTATTTTTATAACATGAGACATACCTTGCCCTCTTAGTAGAGAATTGGGATTAAGAACATACTTTGAGTATTCTGGACATTTAACCTATATTTAGAGCCTCTGTGTCATGGAGGCTAATCAGTCACATTATGGCAGGGTTTCAACGTTTACTTTTATTGCCCTCTACAAACTAAGCTAATGGTAAATAAAAGGGGTGGACAATGAAGGAAGAAGGTTATGTCTCCTGGATACCCTTCAACAGAAGTATCACATCAACAATAGTCTGATAGATTGACTTAAGACTCTGTCAGCTTGTGTGATAAGAATGACATCCTTGGTTAAGATGACCAAGATGTGACAGAGCACATCAATAGGCCTAGATGAGTCACTGCCTTCTAGTGAAATTGTGTTAATAAGCGTCTTCCTTACCAGCCAGTCCCAGAGTACTGGATTCATTGGGGCCCTAGCTCTAAGCAATTGATATACAGACACTTTCTCTCTTTCAGGCTAATTTTAGGCACTTTTAGCCTCAAATTGAAGCTTCTGTCATGTGGAAAGCCCTTTGGATTTAGACTGGATCTTGTGGTTAGCTCATAGTTAGTCTAGAACTGAGATTCTTAACCTGGAGTCCATGGACTCTCAAGGGTCTGTAAATAGATTTCAGAGGTTCTATATAAATATACATATTAATATATACAATTCACATGTATGTGACTATAGATTTTGATACAAATAATATATACAAATATATCATTACACTTCATATATAATATAAAATTTCATATTCTATGTTCATTTAGATGGGAAAATTTTCATTTTTATTTTCACTAATTTCTAACTAAAATGTAATATATCCTTCAGTTATGAATGTAGGTAACACATTCTTGAAAGAAAGGGATCTATAGGCTTTACCAAAGAGGTTCATGATATTAAACAGGTTAAGAACCCCTGTTCCGGAATAAGAAATTCCCTTCTCCATCTAAGAAAGAAGTAAAAGGGGAGAGTCAGAGCTACCCAGTCACCAGGAATTATGGCACAGGTCTGTATAATCAGCAATAATCAGCTTGTTCTGAGATTCTTGAAGAGGGCAAAGGGAAATATGGCATGAGTAAGTATGAGAAAAGAGATTCAGATTTTTGTTAAATGCCAAAGTTTATTAGTTTTTGACAAAATTGTCAGACACTAAAGACCATTAAATATTGGAAGGAGGAAAGTATTAGGGGTTTGTATGTCTTCATCTGTAAAAAGATGGGGTTAAACTAGATGGCCTTTGGATTCCTTCCTCCCAGCTCCAGATCTATGACCCTTTATTCCTGTGATGTTATTAGTGTTTACAGATAACCCACTAATGCATTCTCATCCTGTATAATATCTGTCTGTGTTTTTCCAACAACTTTCTATCCATGATCTACCCAGAACAATGGAAGCATTCCTTTTGTCTTTAACATTTCATGAGTATTGATACTACAATCAGCCTGTCTATTTATTAACATTTATTTTCCATGTTTTTTTTTTTTGCTGTAACTTCTTGCTGTAACTTCTTTACTAAAAACTGACATGCTCTCCTTTCCATTGTATATGTTTTTGGTATCTTTTTGTAATACTTCTTACGTGTGAATTGTCATTGGACTAACATCTTATGAAAATATATAGACTATCAGAACCAGAAGGGTCCTAATCTACACCTCTTATTTCATTGATATGGAAATGGGTTTTCAAGCATGTTATTGACTTCCCCAAGGTAATAAATTAGTAAATGGCAGAATCAGGACTGAAACTCAGTTCATCTCTTAAAAAAATAATTATTGGTATGTTTTGTCTTTACATCACCTGTATTTCCCATTGGAATCCTCCTCCAACCCTTTTAGAAAGCTATCTTTCATGCAGGAGTTCTTAACCTTTTTATGTCATGGATACCTTTGGCAGTCTGGTGAAGCATATGGATCCCTTTCTCAGAATAATGGTTTATTACCTATGTTCATAATTGAAAGCTAAATTTCAGTTGGGAATTAGTGAAAACAAAGATATAATATTTTTCCCATTCCAGCTCATAGATCCCCTGAAACCTAACACTTGAGGGACTGTAGACTCCAGTTGAGAATCCTGATATAATTTTTAAAAATTTAAAAATGTTTAGCAAAGCTAATTGGCAAATCAAAAAAGTCTAACATTGTACAAAGTGTTCCACACTCATGTCTCCCCACCACTCTAAGTAGGGAAGCATCTTCTCATATCTCTTTGGATTCAGTCTTGGTCATTACAATTTCACAGCATTCATTTTCTATTATTTTGTGGTTCTTTCTTGTTGTAATTGTTTACATTGTTATTTTTGTGTATATTGTTTTCCTAGTTTTCCTTCCTTCACGTGGAATGAATTTGTATGTTTTTCTTTGCTTCTCTGTATTCCTCATCTTCATCATTTCTTATAGAACAGTACAATTTCATTACATTCATGTACCATAATTTTGTTCAGTCATTCTCCAGTCAATGGGTACCTATTTTGTTCTCAGTTCTTTCCTATCACAAAAAGTGCTGCTATAAATATGTGGTGTCTGTATGATCTTTCTTTTTGTTATTGACTTTCCTTAGGGTATATGCCTCACAGTGGAATCTCTAACTTAAAGGGTATGGACATTTTAGTCACTCTATTCACATAATTTTGAGTTGATTTTCAGAATGGTTGGAATAATTCACAGCTCTACCAACAATGTACACATCTTTGCACAACTCCTCCAATATTTACTACTCCTAACTTCAGTCAGCTTTTACAGTTTGCTAATGAGAGGTGAAATCTCAGAAGGTCTTCTGACTCTTAAGTTGCTCCCTTTAATCTTTATGAAAGACTTCATAAACTATAAAGTGCTATACAGTTTCACAGTATTGCTGTTATTGTAATAATTATAGACAATCATAAAGTTCTACTTTAATTCTTCATCATGGCATGAAGATGACCTTGGCTTTCTTTAGGGTATGTCTGCAGAGTGTGAGTTCTGATAGTTTCCATCAAGTTTGTAAGGCTTCTAGTACAATCCTTACAACAAATGGAGAGATTCATTATCAGTAGGCTGGTCAATTAACAGTTAATTCTTTAGCCATGGAAACCTGTAAAGGAAAGACAGTTGCAAAATGGCTTTTAGTTCTGTACAATAATAGTGGCAGAGGACAGCAAACAAGGCAGTGTGTTAAGAATCATAACATTTTTAACTTATCTATAAACATTAACTTAACTATTGTTACTCTAAATGTAATATTCTAATCCAGTAACCAATAAATAAATAGATTCCTCCAGGCACTGGGGGAATTGAATTCTATCAATTTTGATACCCTTACTATAAATGAAACTGGAAGACAAAAGGAAATTGTAGATAAATGAAAGGATGAGTCACAGGTTCTGGTTACTTATGTGGAAATCATTTTTAAATCTTCTGTCTGTGTACTTTCAGGTCCCCAACTTGTTAGAACAAAGATCAAAATCAATATTAAACTAGAAGAAAGAACAAGAATATAGGGCACAAAATTCAGACAAATCCAACCTAGCCTATTAAGATAATCAGTTGAAACTAAAAAATGGGAAATGGACAAAGTAAAAGATATTGACACAGACTGTTAACATTTCTTAAGAAAGTTTAACCACTATATATCCATTGCCACAACAATGATACCAAAAGAGCTTCAAACACCTCAATCAGCAGATATTTTATCTCTTTGTCAGGCTGAAAGAGATGGCAGCCCATAAGAGAAACATTGGTTTAGGGTGTAAGTTCATTTAAAATCTCTTACAGAAGGAAGATGGTATAATACTAAAGCAATATCATATATAAAACATCAAAAAAAAACAGTATAAGGGAAGTCATCCTGAGGACAGTTAAGGTGAAACTAGATGCAGAATACCAAAAAAAAAAATTAAATAGGAAAGATTTATAAAGATTTTTAAAACCAACTTGTCTAGGCATTATGAACTAACATCATAGCCCCTAGGTGCTCCATGAGGCAGTAGAATTGCACTAAAGGAAACAAAGGGAAAAGCAACCAAACCAGATCAATTATACACAAAGTGCATACAGCTGTGCTGTAAATGACACAATTTTGAAGGGATTGAGAGATCAGGTCTCAAAGTATCTGAAATAAGGGAGGATGCCAAAGGTCTAGGAAAATATTGGATGTTATTATTACCAAATAAAGAGAGAGAGAGAGAGATATTTAAAGAATACCAATTAATACTGACTCATATGCTAACTTACCCATTTCTTTTTTTAAAATTTTTTTATTTTATTTTTTAACTTACCCATTTCTACAAGATTTTTATGAGAATAATCTATGCAAGCATTGAGAGCATCTTTGATGAGAGTATGGGGAAGAAGCAGATAGGCTTCTTACAAATGATATTCTATCACAAATAATGGTTTTAGTCACGCAATTGATTGAAAGATAAAGAGACAATGAAAAGGCATTTTATTCACAAGAGCAAAATGCTGCCTTAAAGGCTCTTCTTTGATAAGATGTCTCCCATGCATATTTTAAAATAAGACAAGGTTATTTGAAAGATACAAAGAGAGAGAGTTTTGTTCAGCAACCCTCTGATTACTAATATCATATGAGACCTAATAATTTGTTGTCCTCAACTAAGGTCCTTACTGCCAACCTGGAGGATGTCCATTACAGAGTCAAAAAGAAGAAAGGAATTCATTCCTAACCTTGGGCCCATGATCTTGTTTTTAACTTTTTCAATATAATTAGTTTCATTTGTAGTCCCATGGTTTTTGTCGTATGCATTTAAAAATATTATTCTTAGAATGGGCCCATAGTCTTTATCAGGCTGCTGAAGGGGTCCATACATTGACTCCTGCTATAAATGATGAAGTCCTTCAGGTTGTTTGTTTGCATTGTACTGGTTGCATCAGATCCCTGAACACTGCAGAGCCTCCTACACAAATTCTATAATCATTTAAAATAGTTCAGCCTAACTATCCATGGTGCAAAAGTCAAGCGGATAAAGGATAATGTCTCCTGTTCAGGCAGTTAGATGGACAAACCACAGAGCTAGTCTTTCAGTTACAAAAACCTTGGGTTGATGTTACACATTGATGATGAGCTCGATTGGAAATTGATCAGGAGTAAAGGGTGAATTGCTTTTGGAAAACTGCATAACTCTTTTCCTAACTTCAAGCTTTTCCCTGAAGTAAAGGCCTATCTCCTTAATAACAATAGTCTTTAGATAATTCCATATGGTTCTGAGTCATGGAATGCATAGTACCCAAAGAATTTAAGCTGGTCACTCAAGGGCAGTAGAAAAGTTAATGGTATGTGCCAGTGGGCACATTTTGCCAACTAAAAATTGAGCAAAAGAAACATAAAGAATGCCCAGATAGCTGTATGACTAGAAAACAAGGTAGGAAGAGAAAAGAGAAATTTTTTTTAACCTAAGTACAAGACTTAATATTTATCCCTAATAAATTTCATCTCATCAGATTTGATTCAGTGTTCTAGCTTGCCAAGGTCTTTTTGAATACTAAGCCTAGATTCATTATTATAATGAATGAATGAATGATAGTATTCATTATAATTAGAGCAAGTCAAAAATTATTAGCTACTCTGATTTTGGGAGACAGGTGGGAAAAGAGAGGAGAGAAAAAAGAGAGGGAGAGAATGGGGGAGAGAGACAGAGAGGAGAGACAGAGACAGAGACAGAGACAGAGAGAGAGAGAGAGAATGAACAGATAGCTTGTGTGCTTTATTGATATCCAAAGTGGAGGGAAAAAAAGGCTAGCAGCACAAGGGAGGACCTCCTATGGAGGATTTATAGGAGGATCATAGATTTAGATATAGAAAGCACTTTAGAGGCCATCTTGTCTTATTATCTCATTTTAACAGATAAGGAAACTAAGAGAAATTAAGTTACATCCAAGGCCACATAAGTACTAAATGACAGAGACAGGATTTAAACTCAGTTTTTCTTATTTTTTCAAAGACCATTCAAAGACCACCATTATTAATATCTTTACAAGATGAAAGAGTGTGAATAGGCCGTGATTTTTATTGTGAAAAGGACTTCCCACATTAAGGAGAGCACAGACCCATTAAAGTATCGAAGTGTGGTCAACCAGCATTACTGATGCTGAAATACAAATGGGCAACCCACTAGATGGAGGAGCCAAAGTTGGATTATCAGGGATTTTTGAAGGAAAGGAATAGACCATTCTGTGATGGTGAATAGTGTCCTTTTGAAACCAATGCTATCCATCAGTCTTCAGCCTACTTAGTGGAGAGCATATGTTTCATTTGGTTACAGAAATGAAGAATGCCTCAGGGGTTGGGAGGGCTTAAACAACCAAAATAAAGGATTAGTAGAATTGAAATTATACCACTAATTCCAACAGCTTTGAAAAATATATTAGCCCTCCAGCCACTAAATTTTCCAAGCAGGATGCTGAAAGGAATGAAGAGTTTATTTTGTTTTGTGGAGCCAGAGGCAATTTCAAGCCTCACATATCCATCCATTCTTGCAACATATTCCAGTCAGATGGTAATATTCTGTATAAAGGCATGCTACAGTCTCTGACCCACCCTGAAGGTCTTTGCTGAACTGTTGAATCCAACCAGCAGAGAAACTGGTAGCTATTTTCATATGAGAAATGCTTCTTTGTCACTGTGGATACCTAACCTTGGATACAGCCAACAAGTTTTGGATACTTGGATATGGGTCCACAAGTATTGGAGGGAGGGAGGAACATTTTATTAAATTTAACTTTTTAAATTAAAAATTATTTTTCTTCCTTCTGTCCACCTTCCATTGCATTGAGGAGGGGGAAAACTCTTGTAACAAGCATGCAGCCAAGTAAAACAAATTCCACCTTTGGTCATGTCTAGATGGCTAGATGGCTAGAATGCCAGGCCTGGAGTCAGGAAGATTTATCACCCTAAATTCAAATCTGGCCTCAGATACTTCCTTGCTGTGTGACCCTGGGCAAGTCACTTAACCCTGTTTGCTTTAGCTTTCTGATCCATAAAGTGAGCTGGAGAAAGAAATGGTAAACCACTCCAGAGTCTTTGCCAAGAAAACCCTAAATGGGGTCATGAAGAATTGGACACAACTGAAATGACAGAACAATAACAAAAAATATATGCCTCATTCTCCACCCTGTGTCCATTCCCTCTCTGCCAGGAAGTTGAGTAGCATGTGTCATCATCTGTCTTCTGGAATAATGATTGATCATTGCATTAATCAGCATTCTTAAGGTTTTCAGTGGGGCAGCTAGGTGGTACAGTAAATAGAGTGCATGAAGATTCATCTTCATGAGTTCAAATCTGGCCTCAGACATTTACTAGCTGTGTGACCCTGGGCAAGTCACTTAACACTATATGCCTCAGTAGCCTCATATCTGTAAAATGAGTTGGAACAGGAAATGGCCAACCATTCTAGTATCTTTGACAAGAAACCCCCAAATGGGGTCACGATAAGTCTGAAATGACTGAACAACATAAAAAGGCTTTCTGGGTTGTTTGCATTTATAATGAATAAATTGTTCTCTCGCTTCTGTTCAATTCAATCTGCATCAGTTCATACGAGGGTTCTCAGATGTTCTCTGAAACAGTTCCTTTCATCCTTTCTTACAGCACAATAGTATTCCATTAAATTCATATGCCATAACTTGTTCAGTCATTTCCCAGTGGATGGTATGTTTAGTTTCAGGTCCTTACTACAACAAAAAGAGCTGCTATAAATATTTTTGTACACATGGGCCTTTTCTGTCTTTCTTTGATCTCTGAGGTATAAGCTTATGATGGATCAAAAGCTATGTCTGAGATACATGAAGTAGAACCTCAGAGCTATTTTAAGTTGCATTTCTTTAATTATTAGTGATGCAAAACATTTTTTTGTATGGGTATTAGTAGCTTGGATTTTTTTTTCCTTAGAAAGCTTGACTGTTCATATTCTTGGGCCATTTATCAATTGAGGAATAGTTCTTATTCCTATAAATTTATAGAGACACATAACTTGATGCAAAGACTTTTTTCCTAGCTTTTTTCCCTTCTAATTTTAGCTGCATTCATTTGTGTGTATGTGTGTGTGTTCAAAAAACATTCTAATTTGATGTAATAAAAAGTGTTTGTTTTCTCCTCTGTGATCCTTTCTATCCCTTGCTTGGTCAGGACCTCTTCCCCTATCCATAGATCTGACAGGTAATTTCCTCCTGGCTCCTCTAATTTATTTATAAAGTCATATTTTATGTTAAAGTCATGTAGCAATTTGGACCTTATCTTGGTGTGTGGCCCAAGATGTTGGTCTATAACTATCTAGTTTCTACCAGATTGCTTCCTAGCTGTCACAGCAGTTTTTGTCAGACAGTGAATGTGACCCTCATAGGGCAGGCCTAATCTGTTCCACTGATTGACTCATCTGTTTCCTAACCAGTACCAAATCATTTTGATGATTACTACTTTGTAATACAGTTTGAGATCCAGTATTGCTAGGCTCCCTACTTTCTCTCTTTTTTTTTTCATTATTTCCCTTGAGAGTCTTGACCTTTTATTCCCACAGATGAATTTTATTATTTTTTCAAGATACATTCCATACATATTTGCTAAATTTAATTGAATCCATGGAAAAAGACAAGGCTAAAAAAAAAGTTTAATCACCAGGTCACAGCTGGCTTCTAGGAGAGCTGTCCTGGCCATTAGAATGAAGGGATGTATCCTATTTCCTTTTCTCCTTTCATCTCCATCCTACACCACATCAATGCTACAAAGACTACCCTGCCTCTGGCTATAGGGATTGTTATTACTCTGTCTTTCATTCTGGGAGAGGACCATGACATCAGAGGTTATGTCATGACATGCAAATGAATTGGATTTAAGTGAGGGAGGGCTGTGCAAAGTCACCAGCCTCACTTTCTCCTCCTAAGCCATCTGGTTCCAGTGGTGAGATATAGACCAGGACAACTGGAGATGGCCCTGGATACAGTGGGAGACCTTGGCCTTTTTAAGCTAAAGTCTTTAACTGGTCTCAGTTTGATGCAGCACCCATTCAGTGATTAAGGATAGGTAAGAAATGAGGCAGAGAATGGCCTCTTTACCTAATCGAAAAAAATCAAGCTGGGCTATGGGGACAGAAGGAAGAGAGAGAAAGAGAGAGAGACAGAGAGATAGAGAGAGAGAGAAAGAGAGACAGAGAGAGAGAAACACACACACAGACAGAGACAGAGAGAGAGACACAAAGAGAGAGAGAGCAGAGAGAGAGACAGAGACAGAGAGAGAGACAGAGAGAGAGGGAGAGGCCAAAGTGTAAAATATGAGACAGAGAAATTCAATTCAATGATAGGATAGCAGACTTGGGAGGGGAGGAGAATCTTGGAGATAATCTAGTTCAATCCCCTCATTTTACAAATGAGAAAATCAACCCCAGAGAGTCAAAAAGACTTCCCCAAGGCAACAAAGCTGAGATTTTAACCCAGACCCTCTGCCTCCAGATTCAGTGCCCTTTCCATTTACTACATTGCCTCCTAATTCAGTAAAGCCAAGCTGCCTTTCGAAAGTACAGGGTAGCGTCCCATGGGGAATTAAATTCAATAAACATTTATTAATCACTACCTATTGGCAAAGCCTAGTCTTAGAACTTCAAAGATAAGGAAGCCATCATCTCTACCCCCAAGGAGTTTACAATCCAGTAAGAGAGATAAGACTAGGCACAGCTAAGACAAATGAGTATGTGCTAAATGAATAAGAGGAAATAGAGTCCTCTGAAAGCAAATGGGGCAGGGGATCATTTTTATTTGGGGGGGATCAGTGAGGGCTTTACTGAATGAAGCTGGTGTCATTTGAATTGGACCTTAAAGAATGAGTGGAATGTTGGCAAGCAGAGAAGGGGGGTTGACGGGCAGTTAAAAGGAAGTGTCAAGTACTACAAGGAACAGGCTTAATAAAGGTGGGGAGTTATGGGTCATGTTGGAGAGACAATGGGCAATTTAACATACACAGAAAGGACCACAATGCAAAATAGAATATAAATAGCTAAGGGAAAGATATTCTCCTACTTTACACAGTTGATTCATTTAAGGAGCAGAGTAGTGGATAGAGCACTGGGCTTTAAGTCAAGAAGAACTGGGTTCAAATCCTGCCTCAGACAATTGCTAGCCATGTGACTCTCGGCAGGTCACTTAACCCTGTTGTGCTCCAGCTTCTTTATCTGTAAAATGAGAATGCCTGACTTGATGGCCTTCTAAGGTCCCCCCTAGTTCTAAGTCTTTGATGAACACTTATTAAACATCTACTCTGTGCAAGACACTGAGATCAGGATACAGACAAAATGAAAAATAATGCCTGGCCTGATAGTTTTTTTTAATGAAGCAAATAAATAAATGCATCATTGTGCATTACATAAACATAACATATACATGCACATGCATGCACACATACAAATATCTAAGCATGTCATTATAATAACAAAGGTACATGTACCTTCTGGGGTCTGCCAGGGGACCATTGAGTAATTGTGACAATCCATTTGTATTTTTGATAGTCTATTTTGGGTACATGCAGAATAGGAATGAATTGGATTAAGAGAACACTTGGTATAATGGGAAATGTGTTAGACTCATATCATAAATCATTCAACTGTTCCTTGCCTCAGTTTTCTCATCTGTAAAGTTGGAATCATCATCACAATATCAGAACCGAAAGACACCTCATACATCATATAGTTGAACCCACTCATTTGACAGATGAGGAAACAGAGACCCAAGGAAATGATTTGCCCAAAATCTCTCATCTAGTCAGTAACAGAATTAGGACGAGAACATAGGTGGTCTTCTGATTCTCAACCTACTGCTTTTTCTACTACTACTCCTTCATAGGAGATAAAGGGAGAGATAATCAATGTTTTACCTCTTCTTTAGGAACAAGCTTGGTTCTTATAATTAAACAGATTTCAGGTTTTTATATATATTCTCTCTAATAACATCACTGTAGTCATTGTATTTATTTTATATGTCTATGCTCTCTCATTGTAGTCATTGTGTATATTGCATTCCTGTTTTTAATGTCTATATTCTTTTTATTAACATTGTTGTAGTCATATTGTTTTCTTTCCTCATTCTGTATTGGTTCATGTAAGTCTTCCTGTGTTTCTCTGAATTCTTAATGTCTGTTATTGCTTTTGGAATAGTAATATTCCATTATACTCAAGTACCATGGTGGTTAGCCATTCCCCATTTGATGGACTTCCATCAAGAAAAAATTTTATTAAGCACCTGTTATGTTGACAGGCACTGGACTACAAAGGCAAAAAAGGAAACAGCTTTTACTATGAGGAAGCTTACATTCTACTGGAGCAAATATTGCCTTTATATTTATGCCAAACATGAATGCCACATACTAGCCACATATGAATGAATTTATACTTGAAGATAGTTAAACAAGGAAAGGTCAGATGGGAAGTAGCAGGTATGTTACTGACTGAATACTTTTCCCTTCCCTTCATCCAAAAGAAAATCAACCAGAGAGAAAGGGTGGGTTGTATCTATCAAGGAATCTCATATGATTTTAATACATGAGTGAGAGACACCTTATTAGAGATGAACTTTTAATGTCTGCATCTTGCTCCAACGAATCAAATATTTTTAAAATAGTCAACAATTAATTCTTTCTTCCTCTCTCCCCTTCTCTTCTCTGCCTCCCCCCCCCCCACCACCACCAAAGAGCACAATTGAGGGCAGCCCTGACATATTTCTGTTGGTTTTGTTTTACAGAATAGGCTACCAGATTCCAATGTTCGCAGGATTCTGTATAATGTTTGTGTCCACTATCAGTAAGTACATGCTGTTTGTATCCTGGATTGGAATGTTAAACATCAGAGACTGGGCTGGGCTGGGACCTCAGAAATAGATGATTACTCCTTCTCCCATTCTCTTTCTATCTCTCACTCAATGAGCTGTTAACTAGCATCAGATCATCCAGAGATGGTTTTAATTGGCCCCTATGCCACTGATAGCTGGCTTCATGCTAACTGACAGCTCAGCCAGTCAGTAACAGGGAACTCAGAAGAATGGGGGATACTGAAGAAATTCTATTCCCCAACAACTCATGGATTCCATAGAAGAGTTCCTGAGCAGTCAACTGTCTGAGCTATGTTATTCCAATAAGCATGCTAGGTTAGGATCAGGAGACCCTGAGTTCTAAGCCCCCTTCTGACACTTATTAACTGTGTGATCATGGTGAGTCATTTCACCTCTTTGAAATTAAGGATCCTTGTCCATATGAAATTGGGAATCAGAAGACTCATACCTCCTGTCTCACAGGGTTGTCATGGGGAAGAAATATGCTTTGCAAACACTGAGTAAATATGAGTTAATATTATTAGAGCATTTTATTATTCCTGTAGAAATGTTGGCACAGCAGGGGATGCTACTGAATCCTTAGGTTGCTGCTTGATGTCTTCCTTCCCACCTTATAAGTAATCAGGGATAGGGTTTGAGGGGAAGAACTTTAGCTGGTGCTCCAATATCCCCAGTGCCCCTTCTTGGTGTGCCATGGACCCCCTTTGGCAGTCTGGTGAAGCCTAAGGACCCTTTCTCAGAGTGTTTTTAATGCATAAAATAAAATATGTAGGATTCCAAAGGAAACCAATTATATTCAAATAGTTATCAAAATATTTTTTTTAAAAAATTCATAGACTCCAGGGTAAGAACCCTTGTTCTACATACACTTAGCAATTGCAGAAGAAAAATCAATATCTCTAAATGCAAGCAAATGACACAGTGTTATTATTAGCACCAAGCATGACCACCATCACGTTCATTCAGTCCCAATTTAGAATGTTTTAATACCCACTGCAATGAGACTTGAATTGGTTTCTTTTCTGCTTCCCCTCTGTTCTCTTGGCAGTGTTTGCTTTTTCTGGGAGTTACACATTACTCCTCATAGCAAGATCCTTGCAAGGTGTGGGCTCTTCTTGCTCTTCTGTAGCTGGTGAGTACAGACACATCCACTCAATTCAATGAACTACAATGTGTGCTCAAACCTCTCCTCCCACCCTCCCCCAGTGACCATCCTATCCCTACTTTCTGTTTACTTATTTAATTATTGAGGAACAATCCAATTCATTGTGACATTAGATACAGGGTGTCTAAGGCCTACTCTGTCTGACATGGTGCCAGGAATGCTGCTCGATCTCGACTGTTTCTAAAAGGCCTCAGATCTTGTCTGACATCAGCATATAGAACGAAAACCAGGACCTTAGAGGGCCCAGGATCAAACATGTAAAGCTGGCAGGGGACTTAGTGCTGTGCTTGCCACATAGTAAACCCTTAACAAATTCTTGTTGACTTGCTTATTGACCTTGGAGATTATCTAGGCCAACCTCTTCATTTTACAGAAAGGTCACCCAGGTAGCAATTGACAGCCATGATTCAAACGCAGTTCCTCTGACTCTCAGTATGGCACCTTTCTATATTATTCTATCTGAATGTACCAGATCAATATATCAACCAATCAGTCAACAAGCATTTATTAAGCAATTACTATGTACCAGGTACTTCACCAGGTGCTGGGGATGCAAAGAAAGGCAAAGACAATATACACAGAGCATGCGGACTAAAGAAGAAAATAATTCCCTTTATTATATTGCATTGATTTTTGAAAATTTTTATTTAGGGATGGGTATGCTGGCCAGCGTTTACACGGATGATGAAGAAAGAGGCAATGCCATGGGAATTGCCTTGGGAGGACTTGCTTTGGGAGTGCTAGGTTGGTAAAACTAAAGTATTTAAACAACCTAGGGGAAAATTGTTGCTTGACTGGACTGTATGGAACTGTACCTTTCCTTCCTTCTTCCTATTAATCATGCAGCTACCTTAATCAGTTTCACTAGAGGTATAATCCCTTCTGTCCAACCTCCCCCCAGGGAGGAGTCAGTGGACCAGGGCTAGCTGGTTACACAACCCCTGAGTGCACGATTCCAGGACCAATGTGAAATCAAAGGCTGGATATATGTTGTTACTGCTGGATCTAGAGATGAGCTTCCCCAGAAGAGAACACTAGATGCATGGAGGTTGAAGGACAGGAAATAGGGGGAAAGTGTTAGGCTATAAAGTGGAGCTCAAGGAGAGAAATCTCTTTTCCTAGTTGTTTGGGAAGTGGGCCTCCACTGGCACGTAGAGAGAGGGCCCCCCCAGGAAAATAAAGTATTGCTCCTTTGAGTCACAGCACATCCCTTTGAATCATTCCTTTATAGCTCAGCACTGATGCTAGCAAGCTAACTCTAATTTCCTTATAAAGAGAAAGAGAATGAGATTTACCCCTAACAAGAACTGACTGGTATGACCCAGAAGATGTAACTCACGGTGACAGTATGGTTCTTACCCTCCTTCCTCAATCCATCCTCATCTGGAAAGGGTTTACTAGTATCTGGGGGGGGGGGCAAGATGAGGGGGGGTGTGTGTGTGTGTGTGTGTGTGATCTTATCACTTGCTGGCTTCCGTGAATGGGAGATTCAGGATTCCAATTTCTCTACCCTTCCCTCTTTTACTTTGAGTTTAGAAACTTAAAAGGCATACCCTTGTCGATTTCTAAGTAAGTAATATTCTCCTTCACATATCCCCTTGTGCTCGTAGGAGATGCTTTTTCAAGTCCAAAGACCCAGTCTAATAACTGGGATACTGATTCTCCCTGACTGACCATTCCTTTCAGGGTTAGGTTTCAGAAGAATGTTTACAGTTTTTGCCCTGGTCAATCTGATCCCCAGAAAAAAATTGATTGCTAGGACACCTTAAACTTATAAAACGAACAGGGCCATTCTGTGACCATCCCGGCTAAGTCACTCCATGGAGATTAGGAATCTTCCCTTTCTTTTTTCTCTATAGTGGGGCCACCCTTTGGAAGTGTGATGTACGAATTTGTGGGGAAGACTGCTCCTTTCCTGGTGCTGGCTGCCTTAACTCTGCTGGATGGAGGTTAGTAGAGACAACAGCAAGAATTGGGCTAGAAATCCTCAAAGCTTACTTTCTGAAGTTGCTCTTGGTCTTTTTTTTTTTTTTCTTTGCAGCTATTCAGCTGTTGGTTCTCCAACCATCCAGGGTTCAACCTGAAGTAAGTAGGGCTACAATAGTGTCTTCGCCGATAAACTGGGAATGCACCTTCTTTTAACCCTGAGTTCTCTCTTTGGCAGAGTCAGAAAGGAACCTCGTTAGTCACCCTGTTGAAGGATCCCTACATCTTAATCGCTGCAGGTAGTTAGTGTTTTCAGAATGATTCTTCTCCTTAACAAAAATGGATTTTACAAAAAAAAAAACTGCACACGAGCGCCTGTGTGTGTGTGTGTGTGTGTGTGATATCCAAAAAAGTGGTGTTGTAGTCTGAGGGATATCTTTGGAGTCAGGAAGACCTGCTTTAAAGCCCTGCTGCTGACACGGAGATAGTAGCTGTGTGACTATGGCTAAGCCACGTGATCTCGGAAGGACCCCCAAGTAGCTCTAAGACTCTAAGCTACTAATTGCAGATATATATCCTCGGAGGGAGTTTTGGCATCAGGCCTTCCATTAGCCACATCAGTTTCCCTAACTATATATGGAGAGACAGACAGACAGAAAGGAAGACACAGAGACAGAGGTAGAGAGAGAGCTAGAAGCACAGAAAGAGAGAGGGA
The DNA here is from genome assembly GCF_900497805.2 of Vombatus ursinus. Classification (NCBI taxonomy): domain Eukaryota; kingdom Metazoa; phylum Chordata; class Mammalia; order Diprotodontia; family Vombatidae; genus Vombatus; species Vombatus ursinus. The sequence continues at coordinate 2,994,884 of NW_020948983.1, read as the reverse complement.
AAATAAGAGAAATATGTATATGTATACTCCTATATATGCACACATACATGTGTATATATCATATGCATTATGTATACATATATAAAAGCTTTAATAGTTTTAAACTGAACTAAGACTTTTGGAAAACCATATATATGTTGACAGGAGACACAGACAGAGCTAGAGATATAGGGAGAGGGAGAAAGGGAGAAGAAGACGAAGAGACAACTAATGGTGTAATGCAGAGGTGGGGAACCTGCAGCCTCTAGGTCACATGTGGCCTTCTAGGTCCTTGGGTGCAGCCTTTTGAATGACTCCAAGTTTTACAGAACAAATCCTTTTATCAAGGGGATTTGTTCTGTGAAGTTTGGATTACACTGTAATGGATAAAGATCTAGACTAGGAATCAGGAAGACTTGGATTCAAATCTTGCCTCTGACACAGTGGCTGTGTGATCTTGAGCAAGTCATTTAACCTGCCTCAGTTTACCAAGCAATCCCCTAAGACTGTAAATTGCAAAACAGGTGTAGATTTGCCTTGGGAGATAGAATTTCTTCACTGGGAATTCCTAAATCCATGAAATCATGGGTCTGGTCCAAAAAAAAAGTGTGTATATGTATTTTATATGTATATATATATATACATAAATAACCATGTTTCATAAAAATTTTCTACCCTGAATAGTCTCTGAAGCTCAGGCCACATTATCTTTTTTCTGACTAAGGTAGCCCACAAATGTGTAACTGGTACTATTCAGACACATACATACACACACACACATTTTGTTGAATACGGAATATAATACCTGTATGCCAAAGGCATTGCTGTCTTTCCTTTGAACTCTTGGGAAATGAGCAGTCAGTCTAACTGCAGACATCTTAGCCAGTCAGCCTAATTTATTTTGGCATATTTGAACCAAGGCAGACAACAGTCCCTGAAAGTGCTGAATGGTATGGTGAGATGAATGATTTTCTAAGATAAATAAAATATCTGAGAAACAACAGAAAGGCCAACCTTTTTTTTTAAGGTAGATACTGGTTAAATTAGGTGGATCCCTTATACCTCTGAAACAAGAAGACTAAAAATAAAACCCAACCCTTGAGGACTTTATGACTCCTGCAAATAGGAATGGGTTAAGTAGTTTTTCTTTTTTTTTCTACATTTTTTTAAGGCAATAGGGGTTAAGTGAGTTGCCCAGGGTCACACAGCTAGTAAGTATCAAGTGTTTGGTCTGAGGCCGTATTTGAACTCAGGTCCTCCTGACTTCTGGGCTGGTGCTCTATCCACTGAGCCCACCTAGCTGCCCCCTAAGTAGTTTTTCACCAAAGATCTTTCCTGTTCACATTTTCTAGTAGCTGAAAGTTGGCTTCTCTCTGTTAATATCAGGTTTGACAAAAAAAAATAGGTTGATTATCTTATATAGGAAGAAGTGGGGCCAGCAAATAGAAATTATGGGAGACAGATTTAGGCTAATTGTAAGAGAAAACTTACTGATAATTAGAGCTGTTAAAAAATGAAATGATTGCCTTGGGTGGTAGTGAAGGACTTCATGGAAGAATCTTCATGGAAGGACTTCAGACTGTGCTGAGTGATCACATATTGAAGACACAGAGAGAATTCATGCTTTAGGTAAGGATTGAACTAGATATCTAATGTAATCTCTCCTACTAGATCACTATCCTGTAGCCAAGAGGAGATCCAAAAGCTTTGTTCCAAGCAGCCTGGCTGTCTTCCCTAAGGTCAGCCTTGAAGCACTGTCCAGTTTCTCAGTAGCCTTTCCTGGATCTGCTATTCATAAATTAGTCCAAATCCTTTTGGAATTCATTAAGCTCTCCTGTCATTACCACTTCTTGTGGGTAATGAGTTCCATAAACTAATTACCAGCTATATGAAGTAAAGCTTTGCTTTTATGATGATTTTCATGGACAAGGGTTAATGACAATGATTATTCTATGGGATAGTCAGCAACTAGAATACTTCTTCATTATTTGTCCACAGACATATTCTGGGAACATTAGGGAAGTTTCCTAGACCTTGGTTTTTCCATCTGTGAAACAGGGCTATGGAATTGCATTTCTCACAGGAGTCACAAACAGGCAGTGAAGATGGCAGCTCAATGCTCTGTGTAACTTGGAAAACCCTTGCTAGGCACGGTGAACATAACCAAGGTTGGGACAACAGAGTGGGAGCAGAACTCCAGGGAGAAAGAGGGCATTTGGAGCAGCTGCTGGGGGAGCTGTTACCTTTCTGCTTTTGCCCCTTTCTTCCAGCCGCAGAAAGAAAAAAAAAAGGGCAATCAGCACTAAATGTCAAACTATTGACAGCTCCAGGTGCTGCAGCTTACATGTGGTCAAAGGAAGGGAGATATATTTGTATTTTTATATTTGAGCATTGTTTGTACAGATGGCCTTTACATGTCATGAGAATGACAAAATCCTTTGCTTTCTTCATTATGTAAATACTGTAATCTTTACTGCCCTGGTTCTATGAGGGCTGAAGTCAGTCAACAGAGGGTGGATGGTAGTGCTGACTGATGCAATCAATATTCTTTGCCCCTCTAATTGGGTTCAAAGAATAGTACAGGAAGCTCCTATTTGTTCCAAATGATTAGCGAATGAATGGGGTGCTCTGGTTAATTGAATATTTTGATTCCCTGAGAGTTACCATAGTGACTTAATAGATTCATCTTTTTTCTAAGAATTAGAAGCACTTACAAAGATTATTTTTATTTATTATTTTATTTTACTGTGTTTGCCCAACAGGGGCTCTACCCAAAACACTGGCACTTTTCCCTCTGTTCTTTGAACATCTTAGAGGCACCAGTACAGTAGGTGGGCTGTCAATCTGATGTCTTTCTTTCCATTAGATTGTAAGTTCCTTGAAGGCAGAGACTGTCTTTTGCCTCTTTTTGTATCCCCATTGTTCAGTACAGTGCCTGGCACATAGTTGGTGCTTAATAAATTTATTTTTTAATGATCTATTTGCTTGATTCTTCCTCCATAACTAGCAGAGAGGATTGATCTGCATTGTACTGATAAAAAAGTATACTCTGGATATTGCTCTAAAGGAAAAATAAAAGAATTCTTGGAACCATCTTAGGGGAAGGATGGGAAATGGGATGTCATTGGTTAAGAGAACTCCCAGGTGAGGAAACTCCCTCTACCAGTGCATATTATCATCTTCTCTGCAACTTCAAGTCTTAGAGAGTTGTCTAGAACATAGAAGGCTCTGTCACTTACCCAGGGTCACATAGCCAGTATGGGACAGCAGCAGGTTTTGAACCCATGTCTTCCTGACTCTGAAGCTGGCTTTCTATGCTGTTCTGGCTCTCTGTTAGTATTTTACTTATCTCTTTCTCAGAATAGTGTAGGAAAAAAGGAATTTAAGCTGATGGTTCTGAATCTGGATGAAGATAGTTACTGTTATTCAGAAAGACTGAACTTTTCAAGGCTCAGCTAATGTGCCACCTCAATTCAGTTCAACAAATATTTATAAAGCACCTACTGTGCACGCTGTTAGTGGCTGAGATATCCAAATACATATCAAATAGACCCTGCTCTCAAGATCCTTATCATCTAGTGAGGAAAAAGACATGTACATGAATAATTGTGATGCAAAGCACCATGGGATAAGCGCAAAGGGAAAACTTGGGCAAAGGGCTATGAGAATTTGAGGAGGTAAAGGGGGAGTGGCGGTGTGGAAAAGGTGGGTGCCAGGAAAGGAAAGTTCCATAGGGAAAATCATCTGAGTCTCAAAGGAAGAGAGAATCTCCAACAGATAGAAATTAGTAGATTGTCTAAAGGCACAGAAAAAGGCAAGCCAGGATGAGAGATGACTGAGAGTAGCATATTTTGGTGGAACCATGAAGAAAGTCAGTTGAAGCCAGATTGTGGAAGGCCTTGAAGGCCAGGATCAGGAGGTTATGCCCAAGGGGAATCACTGAAGGTTCTTAAGTATCAGGATGATGCATTAGGAAAATTGCATGGGGCAATAATGTATAAGACAAATAGTAGATAGACAAAGAATAAGAGGATATCAACTGGAAGTAGTTTTCTTTAATCTGATTACAGAACATGTGGATTTTACATACTGCGTACATGTATTTTACATGTATTTTATGTGTATTTTTCATGCTGATCATATCTATTTGAACTATAATTATATGTTCATGTCTTGTCACACATATTAGATTGGAAGCTCCTTGGATGTATTAACTGTCTTACCTTTTTCTATCTTCCCAGCACAGTAACAGGTATTTAGTAAAAGTTTCTTAAATGAAGAGGCAAAGGAGAGTTAAGTAGAGACCTCAGAGCCCAAATGAAAGCAAACTCTCTTCTTTATTAAAGGGTCGATCTGCTTTGCAAACATGGCTATTGCAATGCTTGAACCAGCATTACCAATCTGGATGATGGAGACCATGTGTTCCAGAAAATGGCAGCTGGGTAATGTACTAGAGTTGACTTTTCCATTCCTAGAGTTTTACTGTGAATTCTTTCCTTTAGGGTAGCCATGCAGAGTTCCTCATGTGAAAATGACAAGCTGATTGTTTTTATTTGGTACCCTAGGAAGTAAAGGCTTATTTAAGCAATGAGGTTAGTGGTATTTACCTGTTCAGCTGCTCCCTCTGCTCAATCTAGATCTCCTCTGGAGGAGCTAGATTTGAACTCGCTCACGTCACAATGGCTGAGTCAACATTTTCTCTACACTTCTGGAGTTACCTGAAAAGGTAGCCTCTGCTTGAAGACCTCCAAGGCCATGATGGAGCCCAGGGGTTGGTGGGAAAGGAGGGGTAGTTACAACTTCTTAAGACAACTCATTGCATTTTTGAAAGTCAGGAGACCTGGGTTTAAAACCCAATTCTGCCACCAATTAGCAGTGCAATCTCTGGCCAATCATTCTAACTCCTGGGGGCTTCTACTTCCTCATCTGTAAAATAAAGGGCACTTAGGTGGTACAGTGGATACAGCACTGGGCCTGAAATCAGGAAGACCTGAGTTCAACCAGGTGGGTACTAGCTGTTTGACCCTAGGCAAATCACCTAACCCAGTTTGCTTTGGTTTCCTCATCTGTAAAATGGGCAGGGGAAGGAAATGGCAAATCACTTCAGTACCTTTGCCAAGAAAACCCCAAATAGGGTCATGACTGAAACAAGTGAACAACAACAACAAAAAATAAAGGGGTTGGATTAGATTAACTCTAGAGTCTCCTTTGGATTCAAATTTCTCTGTTATGCATGAGAGGCTTCCTGCTATAATAGGAAGAACACTGGATCAAAAGGCAGGAAGAGTCTGGGGTTCTTGTCTAGGCTATGTGACCTTAGGCAAGTGGCTGAAACTCACAGAGCCTCAGTTTCCTTGTGTATGAAATGGGACTAATAATTCTCACCCTTCCCAACTCACAGGGTTGTTCTGAAGATCAAATGAGATCATATCTGTAAAGGAGTTTTGCAGTGTAAACAGTGGTCTTCAGGATTTCAATCCAAAGAAACATAACCCCTTGCACAAAGTGGACCAAGATCACCTCTAACCTTTCTTGTGTTATGGTCTGCTTTGGCAAACTACTGTAGCCTATAGATTACTTCTCAGAATAATGTTTTTTTTTTTGCCAACATTCATAATTGAAGGAAATGTTAATTCCAGGTAAGAGATTGGAGAAAATAAAGATGTAATATTTTTTCCTGCCCAAATTCACAGACCCCCTGAAATCTTTCCATGAACCCTTGGGAAGGAGGTCAATAGACTTCTGTAGAAGACATTTAGTATTTATTGAGTGAATGTTGAATGGATGAAAGGAATAACCCTATTGGTAATGCTTTCAGGAATTCTAGGCCAGTGGGTGAGGTATTTTGTGGGAAAGGAAAGTGTTTTACTGTCTCACACATCACGCTTCCTCTAAATAGGCATTGGATCAGCCTTGTTCATTAGGTCCATCGTAAGTATTCATAAACTAAGTCAGTTCTGTGGGTTTCGGTAGGTCTGCAAAAGAAGACTGTGAAAAAGTGGGATATGGTCCAAGTAGATAAGCCTCTGTATATAGACTGCAAGCTATAGTAGACTTGCCTTAAAAGCCTTCCTGGGTTGAAATGGTTTGGGGATATTTCTGATGACTCCACTTAAATGATTTAATAATCTCACTAATTGAATGTATCCCAACCAGCTGTTGGCTACTCAGGCAGGCTTGCTTTCCCCAGTTCCATGCTATGACTTGGGGGCTTTCAATAAATTAGGTATTAAAACCTTCAGGAAAAAAAAAGGCAGGGTAGTGGTGGTCTGGTTTAGAATCAGGCAGGCAGGTGGGCTGCTTGGATTTATCAAGAACAAGACCATGTATGGAACCTAATAGAGGGCCAGATGTAAATACATGAGGCAAGCAGAAAAAAAGACCTATGCATAGGTGAAAAACATCTGCAAAATGCCATGTAGGCAGGGCCAGAGTCCCCATTAGGAAATAAATCCAATAAATCTACTTTTTTCATTTATTATCTGCAGGGCTTTGGGAATTGCCTTGATTCATTCATTTCAGTTTCTGTAAGACTTGAACTCTGCTATTCTATTCAGCTCAGTCCTCACTATGCTAAGCCTCCATTAAATGATTCTGCTCCTCACTTCTATTAAAATCAGCAAACACATATGTGCCTAGCATTGTGCTTGGAATTGGGGGGATGTAAAGATTATATATCTTAAACTGGAAGAGACCTTATCTAGTGCAACTACCTCATTTTACAGATGAGGAAACTGAGGCAGAGGGAGTTTAAGTGACTTAGCAAAATTGGTAGTAAATGTAAGACACTGGATTCAAACCTAGGACTTCCTAACACTAAATCCAACATATTGAGCTCCATATGGTATATCATTTCAAGACACTGCTCATATGACATAGATGCTAATGATCTGCCTCATAATCAGATCAATACAATGCTATGAATAACAGCATCTCATCTGATCCTAATAACTTCTCTGAAAATCCTTTAAAACTCACCCCACCTCCAATTTTGAGGAGGGGGCCGGGTGAGATCATCAGTGTATTGAGCTCTTGGTGAGGAATTTCTGCTTCCAGTGCAGACCAGCTTTTTCCTCTGCAATTTATAGTCTGGGAGCTGCCCAGGGCACTAAGAGATTCAGCCGCTTAAGCAGATTGACAGAGTCAGGCTGTGTCAGAGAACCTGGGTCTTCTTGTTGCTGAGGCCAGCTCTGTCTCTACCTACCGCATTGCACTGCCTCTCAATCTCATTTTGCAAATGAGGAAAAGCTGAAGTGATTTGTCCACATCTACAGTACAATAAGCAAAAGGAAAGAGGCTTGGATCTAGGTTTTCTAAGTCTAGTTCTCTTCCTAATATACCACACTGCCCTTCATATATTAACTTGGCCATTGCATCTTGTTAGATATGTGGAAAATAATACTCGAAGATTGAAATTACATTTCATGTTTTGGCTCTGTAGAGCTCCCAGGTCTTATATGATGATGTTTAAAAATGTAACTTAATGGACTGAACCCCTTGGTCTCACCATGTCAGAATGGCCAGTGGCTTTCTTAGGGTATTTGCTAGTGAATGACTACAATTATTATTTTTGGAATCCAGTACAACATAAGCTCCTTGAGGACAGGGAGTTGTTAATTTTTGTCTTTTTATTCCTCATGTCCATTATAGTGTAGACACATACTAAGTGCTCAAGAATTATTTGTTGAATTAACCTGAAGGAAAAGGCAGACATTCATTTGTGTGTATGCTTTTTAAAGTACTAGCAAGGAAAGGCAAAGGTATAGTGATTTGATTCCAGTTAGGGCACCTGGAACTGTAGGTTATGTAGCTTCTTGCTTATTTTTATTGCCCTTGGAATAATTCGTAGTCAAATTCGTAGTCAAATCTTATACTTGGTGGGGTAGACAAATCATTATCAGGATGGAGTGTAGAATGACCTCATCTCTAAGGAAGCAACCTCAGAGGCAGAGGTGGGCAGACATCAGTGCCCATGGGCAAATTCACTGGAAGGAAACCAGGGTTGGACTTGATTAATGCAGAATTTTTAATGAAGCCTTTGAAGCCCTCACCAGTCAAAATGCATGACTCCAGAGCAGGATAACTAATGTCTTCTCTCCTAGCAGAGTATTATCCTGAAGTTTTCCAAATGACACTTGGGTTTCCATTAATATTTCTGTAGCTAACGTACAGAGCTAGGCATTCTGCACCGCGCTCTCAGATCTTGATAATTCAGAGCTGCCCATTTTGACCTTGTGTGTAAAACTTACCACCTTTAGCAGACCTAAATATAAAATTTTCACAGAGAGATTTTGCAGTTGATAGTGAAATAAATGTCTTTCATTTCTATAGCATCACAAGGTTTTGTATTTGATGGATAAATGATGTGGGGCCCAGGCTAGACATGTAACAGACCGGATATTAGATGCTTGGGTGCAGAGCTACAGGGCTTCATGTGATATGCTCTAATCAAAACAGCTGTGCTACATTTATTAGTTTTTCTAATATTTGACTGAAATCAGTACTGATAAGGTGTCCCTTTCATAAATTTTCAGGCGTTGCTTTCCTACCAGCTAGTATCTCTTATCTTATTGGAACCAATATTTTTGGAATACTTGCACACAAAATGGGAAGGTAAGATTAATTTAAAAAAAAACCCATTGTACTTATAAAGGAGTTCCTTTAATTTTTTTTTCAAGTATTTCTAGCTGATCCCCAAATGTAAAGATTTCCCAGTCAAAATCCTTTTAGAAATCTCAAATGATAGCTTTGAAAAAAGCAAGGAGAATACAATCTACTCTCATTGATCTCTGGGAGCTTTTTTCTTTTGACAGGTGGCTTTGTGCTCTCTTGGGGATGATCATTGTTGGAATCAGCATTTTATGTGTGAGTATGACATCTTTAAAATGAAAACTCAGTTCTGTGACCAAGATATGAAGCATTCAGCTTTGGCCAAATATTACCAATTCCCACCAAACATTTTTGCTTCATGCTACATATTTAAAAGTCAGTTGTGTTTTTAGAAACTTTACCAACATTTTTATTTTCATGCACTTAGTTATTATCTCTGTGCAGATGACACCCAGACAAATCTACCCCACCTAGTTCCTCACCAACTATATCTGTATCACCAAATGCCTATTGGACATTTCAAACTGGATGTCTTACAGGCACCTCAAACTCACTATGTTCAAAAAAGAACTATTCATCTCTTCTTTCAAACTCACTCATCTTCTGAACTTTCCTATTCCTGTTGAATTTGTCGTTCAGTTGTTTTTCAATTGTATCCAACTCTTTGTGACTCCATTTGGGGTTTTCTTTGCAAAGTACTGGAGAGGTTTGCCATTTCCTTCTCCAGCTCATTTTACAGATGAGGAAACTGAGGCAATCAGGGTTAAGTGAATTGCCCAGGGTCATACAGCTAATGAGTGTCTGAGGCCAGATTTGAATTTAGGAAGAGGAGTCTTCCTGGCTCCAGGCCCAGTGTTCTATCCACTGCACTATCTAGCTACCTAGCATTCCCGTTGAAAAGTGTTGCCATTTTTCTAATCTCCCAGGTTTGTAATCTTGGTGTTATCTTTGACTCCTTCCTCTCCCTCACCCCCCCCCACAATCTAATTGATTGCCAATCTTGTCAGTTCTATCTCCACACCTCTAGCATCTTGCTCCTACTCAGTACTGTACTTATAGTACCAACAACTTGGTTCAGGCTCTCAAATCCTCTCACCTGGCCTATTGTCAATCTTCTCATTAGTCTTACTGCTTTAAATCTCTCTCTTTTCCAATCTATCCTTCCCATAGCTGCCAAAATTCTTTTCCTCAAGCACAGATTATGTAAACTCTAGTAGCTCCTTATTGCTTTGAATATCTATTTGGCACTGAAAGTCCTTCACAACCTAATGCCATCCTACCTTCCCAGCCTTGGTATACATTACTCCACTCAATACATTCTGTGATACAGCCAAATTCGTCTTCTTGTTCCTCAGACAGAACAATCCAATTTCCCATCTCCATACCTTTGTTCCAACAGTCCCCTATGCATGGAACACAGCTTTTCTTCACTTCTGTCTTTTGGAATCCCTTGTTTTCTTCAACACTCAACTCAAGCACTTCCTTCTACATGAAAACGTTCCTGACTCTACCATCACCCCAGCTGCTAGTGCCCTTCCTCCCAAAACTTACTCTATTGATTTTAGAAGCCTAAAGCCTGTGTTGCCATAGAGATGAAAGACATAATATTCTGTATTATCACACAGATAATCATACTGATGACCTTAATAGCATATAAGCTCCTTCAGGTCAGGAAATCCTCTTGTTCTAGTGGCTAGTACTTTGTAGATGTTTAATAAATGTGTATTGATTTACTACTAAATTTTCATAATAAAAATGACTATGAATGATACTTTTTATGGCAAAGTATGAGGAAATACTGAGCTAATCCTCCCTTTCTAGGATAAAATAAATACTACTATTACTAACACAGAGTTTGATTGTCCTTGTTGGAAAATTAACTAGAATTAAGTCGGTCTTTTTAATCTTGCTTTCTATGTTTACGGAGCTGAAAAATGTGTCTTATTTATATGATCCTTTCTAGCTCTCAGATGCTGTGATTAGGGATTTGATAACTGTGTCAAATAATTTCACTTCCATAGGCCTCAGTTCACTCATCTGTAAAACGAGGAGGGTAATCTAGATGATTGCTAATGTTCTATTATGATTCAGATTCTTATTCTCCTTCCCAATTACTTGTAAGTAAATAAGCATATCAGATTTCAAAAAAAAAATGTTAATGCCTCACTAAAATAAGCCTAATGGTATAGAATGAAATTACATGATTTCAAAAAAAATATGTAACCAATTTTTTTTTGAGGTACCATTTGCAAAAAACATTTATGGACTGATCGCACCAAATTTTGGAGTTGGTTTCGCAATTGGTAAGTCACATAAGCTTTCCGCCGAAATACAACATTTACTAGTTACCTGTGCTTGGAAATATTTGTTCTCATTCTGATAGCAGCCTAAAACATTCTAGAAGCTTAAGATTAGATGGGCAGCAGCTTAAGACTCAAATATAATGTGCAGTTTACCCATATTAAAGGGACCTACTTCCAGATTTTAGTCATTTTCTTTATGAAAACCATTTTTTGCAAAAGGCTGATATTTACAGAAGGCAAACTGACACTCTGCTGTTGACTCTGGGTAAACAGGGTAATATCTTCCACAGAGCACATTTGTACACTCTGTATCTGTGAACAAGCTTACTTATAGGAGTCCCAGTATCGAATTGCAAGATCGTGTTTCATGGCAAGATTTAGAACTAAAATCATACATTGACTCACAAAGGGCCTAGTCAATGAGTATTTTTGCGGCCAAAGGCATCCAATTTTGTAGCATTAGCATTACAGAAATGAAGATTAGGGAATTCCTGCCACTGAATTTGGAAGAATATTATATTCTATGAGTATAATCACACAGAACATTTATGATAAATGTAACTGTGCTGAAATAAAACCTGGGGCAAGAGCAGAAATGAAAGATTTGAACTATCCTGTAGTCTCACTTTCTACAGAAGAGACATGAAAATCCATTACTACCAACATGGCATCTATTATACACTCTAAAGTTGAGGGGACTCCTTCCAGAACTGAGACCAGGCAAGCAGGGTATGTGCCCAAACTGAGGTTCAGAAATGAAAGACACTGAGGAATGAGGAGAACACAGCTAACTTGGGAGCTTAGCAAGAGCTCAGAAATAAGAGATCCATGGGAACCAAGAAGAGATATAGGGAAAGATAGAACAAATCAAAGAAAAGGCAAAGAGAATGATAATGATAATCGTAACTGACACTTACATAGGGTTTTAGGCTGTCCAAAGCACTGTTACAAACATTATTCTCACTTGATTCTCATTAAAAACCTTTCAGAGTAGGTAGTATTATCAAACCCATTTTATAGATCAAAAGAAATAGGACCACAAAGATGTTGTGACTTGCCAAAGATCATGCAACTCACAAGTGGCAGAATTGGGACTCAAGCTCAGGACTTTTGCTCCCTAGAATCTAGTGTTCTCCCTGCTCCATCACCAACCACAACATCTTTTCTGTGCCTCAAAAACACAATCAGCACACTGAAATCTGTCTTTACATGAAAAAAAAAACTCCCTGCATTTTGTCACTCTAATGAATTAACCGTGTCTTATAGCATATATGTCTCATTAGCGCTCTGCAGTCCCCTACCTCTCTGCCAGGAGGAGAGAGGCTGCTTCCTCTTTTCCCTGGCACCTGAGCTGGTCATTGTAATTAATTGGTTTCCTGGTAGTTCTGCACCACATCTCTGTTGATAGGAGCGTATCGACCATTGCAGGTGGATATTTAGTAACAATGTAGGGTGATTCTCATAGATTTTGTCCTAATTATTTGGCTTTTGTTCTTTTCTTGGTTCTACCTTCTTACCTCTCTGCATTAGCTCATGCAAAATTTTCATGTAATAAGCTCCTGTGAATTCCTCACATTCGTCATTTCTTATGGAACCATCATATTGAGCTAACATGGCGCAGTAGAAAGGTTATTGGACTTGAGAGTAACAGTATTTGAATTCAAATCCTGGCTTTGCCACTTAACTCTTACCCGTAGGGCTTTTGGCGAGTCATATCACCTTTTTGACATCCTAAGTCCCTTCCATTTCTAGGTACATGATCCTTTTCTATTACATTCATAAGCCATAATGTGGTCTGTGATTCCCAATTAATGGACATCTGTTTTATTTCCAGGGTTGTTGTTGGCAGAGAGGGGAGAGTGGGGGGTGGTGTTAACACTAAAAGTACAACTCTGAATATTTGTTATACATAGGATCTTTCTTTCTCTCATTGACCTCCTTGGGGTATATGCCCAATGGTGGGTTGGAAAGGTCAAAGGACTACGAACAGCGTTCTTTCCAATGATAGCTAGGTCCACTGATAACAAAGAAAGGACAGGGGGGCAGCTAGGTGGTACAGTGGGTAGAGCACCGGCCCTGAAGTCAAGAGGACCTGAGTTCAAATCCGGCCTCAGACCAAACACTTGACACTTACTAGCTGTGTGACCCTGGGCAAATCATTTAACCCCAATTGCCTAAAAATAAAAAAAAAGAAAAAAAAAGAAAGGACAGCCATGACTGAAGCGACTTACAGCTTCAGCATTAGTGACTCTTATTCCTCTTGCCTCAGGAGAGCACAGCCCTAGCAAACCTGGCCTGAAAACCTATTTTAGTGTTAATTTTTTAAAAAGTTGGCTTAGGTAGTGATTCCTGAGTAAAAAGAAGGTATTCTTTTGCAAGACCCTGTTGGCAACTCACATATGTTGAAATAAACAAGCATTTATTAAGTACCTACTATGTGCCAGACACTGTGCTAAGTGCTTTACAAATATAATCTCATTTGATCCTTACAACCACCTTAGAAGGTAGGTTGCTATTATCACCACTTTATAGATGATGAAACTGTGACAGAGGTTAAGGTCGTTGCCCAGGGACACAGCTAATAAGTGACTGAAGTCAAATTTGAACACAGGTCTTCCAAGCTCCAGGCCCAGGGCTCTATCTACTGTACCACTTAGCTAACTCTTGATGTTAAAATCCACAACTTAGCTGTCTCCTGATGTTAAAATCCAAAAGGTAAAGTTTTTTGTATAATATATTTCTCTGAATTATTGGCAGGAATGGTAGATTCCTCAATGATGCCCATCATGGGCTACCTGGTAGACCTGCGCCATGTCTCTGTCTATGGGAGTGTATATGCCATTGCAGATGTTGCCTTTTGCATGGGGTTTGCATTGGGTAAGAATAGTTTTTTTTTCTAAGTACTTAAAATGGATTGAATTATTTAATAGTGTAAAATATAACTTTAAAAATTGTACATCTTGTTAAGTATAACATTTTTAGGGAGCTCTCTAATTTTCTATTTTCTAAAAGGCCCTTCTGTTGGTGGGGCCATCGCAAAGGCAATTGGGTTCCCGTGGCTCATGACAATTATTGGGATCATTGACATTCTCTTTGCCCCTCTCTGCTTTTTCCTTCGAAGTCCACCTGCCAAGGAAGAAAAAATGGTAAGAAATTTTAGAATGTGATGGAATATTTTCTGATTACTAGCATGAAACTCTTATAATGGAAAGAGTACTAGAGGAGTAGTAAGAGTTGGCTGATAAAGTTCTAAGTCTGTTACTAGTAATTTATATTTACATATCATTGTAAAGTTAAAGAGCTTTTCTCAAAAAAAAGCTTTGAGGTAGGCAGTGCAAATGCTATTTTTATAATCAGTTCACAGAGGTTGACTTGCCCACAATCACATGTACCATGTCTTTTAAATCCAATGCTATTTCTACTGAGTCATGCTTATTTCCAGCTTTGGTGACTTTGGGCAAGCCACTGCCCTTCCCTAGGCCATCTTTTCTTCATCTGAAAATAAAAGAGTTGGACAAACTAATTATGATCCTAGCAGACAGTTCTCAACTGCAATCTCATGACTCAAATGTAAAATACATTCATCTCCTTTGGAATGGAAACCTCCACAACATGAAACTGACCTTCCTTCATGATGTTTTAGCTGAAGGCACCAAGGAAATTGTCTCATTTTAATGAATTGTGTATTACCAGAACAGCTCCCAATTACTCAGCCACTTGTATCCCACAAGTTAAGGCTATCGTTTAGACCTCAGTACTAGGAGCAACGGATGAAAATCGCAGGCAGATTTCAGCTCCATATAAGGGGAAAACAAAACAAAACAAAACAACTCAACCACTTCTTAACAGATAAGGCTGAATAAGTAACAAGTAGACATGTTCTGAAAGTAAAACGGGAAGACCTAGAAATGATTTCCCTATCATTCCTGTCAAATATGTGTTATCTAAATTTGTTGTTTCCTCATAAGACTTTGAGGGCATCAATATCATTATTATTATTATTGTTATTGTTATTTGTGGGAGGTCTCTGTGCACTTAGCACAGTATCTGGCACACACAGAGTGCTTAATGTCTAATGACAAGAACTCAGGAATGGAGGCTAGTGCCTTCGGCTACATTGCAAGCTACGACCAACAAACCTTAAGGCACTTATTCTTGTTCCTGTATTCCTTCTCCTGGATTTTGCAGCTATTCATTTCAATCCTGAATGTCTAAACTTGGCAACATTGGATTTTTTTCAAGTGTTTAATAATCAATTTTTCTGCGGCACTACTGTCTCCCCCTCATTTCCTGTCATTCTCCACTCCACTCCTTCCTGCTGAGACACAAGTAGAAGCTGTTGATTTGCAGACTCAAATGATGCCATTATGCCAGCCTCCAATTATGGGCAGTAAGTGGCACATCCCAAGTCTTTAATGACTCATCTTGCTAAGCATTTATTTAGATTTTTGACAGATTAAACTGAAAATGACTTTCTGGGAACACTATAATACTGTTCTCTCCCCATCCCTCACCCTTTGCTGTTATTCTTGTCCTTCTCCTCCAAAAAGGTATTTAAAAAAAAAAAAAAACGTAGTATTGGCCCTCCCAGAGAGTGTGGCATGGCAGAGCCTTGGCTTTTTGGAGTCAGAAAGACCTGGACTCAGACTCTGCCTGTCATATGCAATCTATGTGACCAAGGGCCTCTCAGTTCCACTGGACAACTCTCTGAGACTGTGAGTTACAGATGAATTGCTTGGTGGGAGAAGTTTCCATACCACAAGTACCTAACATCAATGAAATCATAGGGGTGGACCAAAAATAAAAATGATATTGGCCCCAATGTGTGGTAGGTGGGTATGCAGATTAGTTATCTGCAGGTAGAAGCTAGCAATGTGGTGGAAGGAGTACTGGCCTCCAGTTCATGGGTTGTCATTCAACAAGCATTTATTAAGCACCCCGTGTCAGACACTATGCTACATGCTTTAAATATATTATCTCATTTGATCCTCACATTGCCTCTATGAAAGTTACTATTATTATCCCCATTTTACAGAGAAGAAAATTTGAGGCTTATTAGATGAAATGACCTGTTCAGTCACCCAGCTAATAACTGTGTGAGGCAGAATCCAACTTTAGATCTTTCTAATTCCAAGACCAGCACTAAATTTACTATGTCAGGCAGAAAAGCTTCGCAAAAAACTTTCCTAGGCAAAACAGGGAAGTCAGTGTGGCACAAAATGCCCATAATGGACTTACACGACCCAGAGTCCAGTTTTGTTGCTAACATTAAGCCTGTGTCTAAAGAGGCAAATCATTCCCCTTTTTGGACTTGTTTCTTCTTCTGTAAAAGAAGATTAGATTGGATATAGTCTCTTAAGGCTTCTTCCAGTTTCAGGATTCCACAACATTTGGTGGTGGTTGTTCAGCTGTGTCCAATTCTTCATGACCCCATTTGGGGTTTTCTTGACACAGATACAGGACTGGTTTGCCATTTCTTTCTCCAGCGGTTTAAGGCAAACAGGGTTAAGTGACTTTTCTGTGTCTGAGGCCAGATTTGAAGTCAAGATGAGTCTTCCTGACTCCAGGCCCAGCACCCTGTGCCACCTAGTTGACCCTCTAACATTCTAAGCATAGTACTAAACTTACCCTAACTTGCATTCCCAGGATAATACTTTACTGTTTTACGGGTTGTTGGCTACCAACCCTCATTTTGATGGGTCTAATTAAGTCATATGAAGAGCTTTGAGGCTCAAGAAATCTTTCTTTTGCCTGAAGACTTTGAATACTTTTGCAAGGTAGTAGGTGGTACACTGGTTAGACCACTGGATTTGGGGTAAGGAAGATGTGAGTTTGAATCCTGCCTCAGCTACTTATTAAAACTATGTGACTCTGGGCAAGTCATTAGTTTCTTTTCCAGTAAAATGGGGATAATATCATCTACCCTCACACAAGGTTCTCGTGAGGAAAAACTGTGTCAACATAAGTGCATTGCAACCTTAAAAGGCTAAATAAATGCTATCATTAAGAGCAGATCCCTGGTTTGGGCACCCACTGACCGCTAGAGGTTCCAGACTAAATGGCTCCTTACTAAAAAGAATTTGCAAATTAAGAGTACTTCTAAAACTCAGAATTATAATAGTAAAATTATGGTCTACATAACAAAAACAACCCAAAGATTAATACTACATACTTTTTTTAGGCAATACTCATGGATCACAACTGCCCAATTAAAACAAAAATGTACACGCAGAACAACATTCAGTCATATCCAACAGGTGATGATGAAGAATCTGAAAGTGACTGACAACTTCAAAAGCCATAAGTATTCTGTTGTCTACAATGCAGTGTTTCCCGTGAAATGGCTCATCAAAAAATCTTAGTTGTACTGTATGCTAATGGTGTAGTAAAGAAACCAAAGGTTAAAAACATTTTTTTCCCAATGTTATGAGATTGCTAACAGCCTTATAAAGAAAAAGAAGCTTTTCTAGGGGTTTGTATAGTGTTGAAAAGTTTATTTTATGTATTTAATTTTATTAAATATTACACAATATATTTTTATTAAGCTGTAGTGTAAATCTGTATAAATAGTTGAATCTTAATCAAGTATAATTTTTTAAACTTACACTCCTGAACACTTAGAAAAAGATTCTCTATTTTTTCTGAATCATTACTGGTAATGTGTATGAACATACAGCACATTATCTAGTCTATCCCAATGCAAAAACCATTCAATGTCCAAAGAATAGAACCGATCCAATAACTATTTCAAAAAGTTATCCTGAATGAATAGTGCTGAATTGTATTTAAACTTGTAGTATACACATACAAGGTAAAAACTGGTTGGGGAAATAAAATTAAAATTCTTTGGAAAGTGTCATTTTTTAAGTTAAGGTTGTTACCAGAACTTGTCAATCACTTTTTTGGCATATATGTGAAGTCACATTGGCATTACTTTTCCATGTAACTACCTATACAATGTTTTGGGAAAGAGGTATTAATGTAAAGTTATTATTATTCAATAGGATTTTGGTGGTAATCATAGACTCAACTAAAGAGAAATTTTGTTAAAAAGGAAGAGAAAAATATCAGCAAACATACACTGGTATTATTTAAAAACTTCTGTTAATGTTTACTAGACCTTTCTTGGATAAAGATTTCATGGAGGGTGTTAAGTTATATAAGTGTACTCAACTTACACAATTTAGATTGTTCATCTGTGACCCGATAGATGAACCGTTAGTTCAAAATACTAAAAAGAAGCCTGAATGGTAAATATTTGCTTAAAAAAAAAAACAAAAACTAACCAAAATCTCAGATATCTTCAATCTCTTTAGAACAACACTGTCTCATAGTAGTAGGATATTAAATTTTGGTTTGCTTGTAACTTTAGTGTTTTCTATACATCTGAAATGTTTATATAACTGATTTATTTGAAAAAAATATAATTTAAAATGGAGGGGAAATAAAAATGGAACGATCTATGTTTAAAGCTTTAAGGTAATGAAGCAAGCACAATTAGGTGCAGAGGGTCCATTCACATATCCGTTTACACAACTGGAAGAAATAAAAATAAAACCAAGTTGTCTAAAAAGATTCAACAACTATCAACATTCATTTCATGCAGTGTACTGTGGGATTTCATGTGTGAATTAAACTATGTGCCTTTTTTCAAAGTAACAGCATATTTTGTGTAACAGTGGAGACTTGTTTACATATGGTTTTGTAAAATGTGCAAAGTGTATTTAGAGTACCGTATATCAATGTTGTGGTATACATCTGAAATGATGGTAGTGGCTAATTTTACAATTTTGTGATCGTAATGCAAACAAAAGTAGCCAAACCTTAGTTACTGGTTGTTAGAAAACTCTATGTTATAGACAGATCAAAGGGCAAGTAGTTAAAAAGCAAAATATATCTCTGATTTCATTATTTCTTATTCTCTTAAGAGATGGCCAATTACACTCACTCCCATTTACCTTAGGGAGTTCCATCTGATTAAAACACCAGTTTCTATGTATGACATACTCAAAGAGAACAAGTTAACTAAGCATGTACTGCCATAGGGCTATCTATGTTGGCTCTGATGTACAAAACAGTCCAGGCAAAGCTTGGTTGGGGCTAAAACTAAAGGTCATCATAAATTCTCTAATGGTACATGTGTAACTGGCTATACACAGGAGTGGGCCAAAAAACCCCACAAACTTCCATGGGTTATTTGAAAGCAGCACAAAGACAAAGAACTATACTTCAGCAGATAATACTTAATTTTCTTAAGAGAACTAGTCAACAAGACTTCTATCACTTATAGTCTGGGGACAGAAGATAGCCACTTGAGGGGTATGAAAAATTCCAACTAAGAAAGCAAAAGAATTTAATTAAAAATAATTCTAATATTTCAGGTTGGTAAGACCTGAAAAGAGGGATGCATTCCTAATTACTTACCAGAACAAAAGATTCACTAAATACATATGTGTATGTATCATAATATGTATAAACAAAATACCTCTCTCCCTATGACTGTACTTGGAACAAAAGCGGGTATCACGTTTGTAACTGGTTAAAAAAATTGTGTTGATGAAAGTACAAGAAGCTTACAATGAGGCAGCAGTGACAAGTGTTTAGAGGCATGAGTGTACATGTTAAATTCATGTTTCAATCAACAAGAAATAAACGGGCTCTGAATTCTATACTATGCCTGTTTGCATTTGTTTTTTTTCTATTTTTAGGCAATTGGGGTTAAGTGACTTGCCCAGGGTCACACAGCTAGTGTCAAGTGTTTGATTTGAGGCCAGATTTGAACTCAGGTCCTTCTGACTTCAGGGCTGGTGCTCTATCCACTGTGCCACCTAACTGCTCCATTTGTTTTTGACATCGGGAAGATTTTTAAATGAGTAACTTCATTTTGGCCACATATATTTCCTCCTGGGATCTCTTCTGCATGTGGGTGTCTGGATTTGGATTGGTTTATTCCATGGTCTTAGGTTTCATATAATCTGATCATTAAAATGTGATCTCTTTACTAAGCAGCACAATTAAGACAAAGGTTGAGAGGCAAAAGACACTTACACATCTGAATTACCATGTTCATTGTCAATATATGACTTGGCACAAAAAGATCAGTGAATATTTATTAGCTGCTGGATGATTTTGTGATTACAATATCTAACTTTTAATAAAAAGTAATGCTAATCTGAGGGGGAGATAGCAATGTAAGTTTTTAATTAGGAATGGGACATCTCTTATGGCTATAATGGCATAATGATATTAAAAGTGAAGATTGGGGCTAGGGAGAATGATGCAAAGCTTTTCAGATCTTTTGGATAAACTCTTTAGATACTAACATTCAGAACACAAAAAAAAAAATCCAGGCTATTTGTAGCTAAACATCTAGTATTTAGGAGTCCCTTCCCTGTGGCAAAATGTCTCCATCTTGGAACCACAGGAATCTATCTGCACACCTCAATTAAGAGTTAAGGAATATAAATATGCAAGATTAGTAATTTGGAGGCCAACCAAATTAACAATCAAGTTACAAAAGTTTTGAATATAAAGATTATGTGACTTACGTGAAAATGGTGTTAAAATTTCACTTTCATTTATTTGGGTTGAATAATACCTTAGAAAAATTAAGCTAAATATTCTCCTTACTTATATATAGTGTAGGTATACATAAACCCTCCAGTATTTCCTGGATTTAGACAGTAATATATTGTACATATTAAAAAAAACTTTTAAGCAGCTTAAAAATGATAGCTTTATTTAAAGAAATCAGACTTGAAAAATGTTTGTTTTCATGACAAAATTCTAGTAGCAAGCAATCTTGGAAATACGTAACACCTACCAACTCTCTAGATGTCACAAAAATAAAAATATTCTTGTTTTCTGTGGTAGTCTTTATTATTATTATTATTATTATTATTTTTAGCTATTGATAACATAGCACGGCAGCAAAGATTACACATCAGTAATGTAATGTATTATAATTTTTTCCCTCTGGAACTTCATGTCATATAACTTAGATTAACTGGATTGTTGCTTCACCCTCCGCTCGAATACAGAACAGCAGCCCCCTTTACCCAGTGTATATAAAAAACATTGTACTACATTAAATCTATATTTTACATACATCATTAGCAGCATCATATAAATAAGATTTTATCTAGGCTTTCCATAGTCATCGTTCTACATAGTTCAATACTTTCAAAATTTGCATGGATTCAGGAACTCACAGTTTTCTGTTACTTCTATAGTTCCCTTAAACCAGGCAGAGATCTGACGGAGTTCTTGGATGTCAATTAAAACTACCATGTGTATTACTATGATCATAATCACTAAAAAGACCTGCAGCCCTATTGCTCATTGATGGTAAGCTATTTTTAGAAGCCAAAATAGGACAGAATTTCATTCTGAATTTGAATTATTGAGTAATTTATAGTATATGTGAACTTTTAAGGAAATTTGTGTCTGCAACAGTATTTTTTTTTTTTTTACAGAACAGGCCTTTAAAAGAAAATGGAATATCTTTTTCACACACTTGGCTAACAAAAAATTTCATGTCCTAAACACCTTGCAATTATTAAAAGTTTCATGAAGGATAGCAATTGCTCACTGTGAGAGCAAAGTAGCAGTCTGTAGATTTGTGTTTCCCCCTTTCCCTTCTCCTGGATTGTTGCCTTATTAGGCTAACAACAATAACCATCTTGCATTTGTATACTTTACTTTTAAATGTTCTCCCATACACATAAGTTTTCCTCACAACAATCCTGTGAGGTAGGCAGGGAAGGTATTATAAATCCATTTTACAGATGGGGAAAGTGAGGCACAGAGAGGTTATGTGACTTGCCTAAGGTCATAGAGCTTATTAGTTGAAATGCTTGGACTAAAACTCAGGTTTCACCTCCTGGGCCAGTGAGCTTTAGAAGCTATCATACATGAACTATTTGTAAATTTTAACTTGTTTTATAGTCAGTTTAATTTCCAATATGTTCTACAAACCAATTCTCTTGTAAAGTACCTACTCCCAGGGAAGAAAATATGCATATATCATTTCTACATATGCAAAAAGCTAAAACATTCAAAATATTTTGAGAGCAGGGAGGGAGGGGAAGAGAGGGGGAGAGAAAGAGAAAGAGAATATATATACAATTCCTATCTATTACACGGTAGTAAGGATGCCTAATCTGAATCCAGGATCATCTCATATTTTCCTTTTCAGAGAAGTGGCCCCAATTCTATCTATGTTACATAAAAGTATTCTGAATGAGAATATCCATTCCATTGGTCTAAATGCAATTTTGTGATATGGGAGATAGGCAGTGCATCAAATATGTTTTTGTACAATGCTCTTCCCTAAAGCCTTCCCTGTTTTTGAAACAAAACACAATTACCAACCCAACTTCTTTACAATCTTCTGAAACTTGACATCCTTTCACATATTTCATTTTCTGCAGGATAAAGATTTTTAAGTGTCTAAATGGTTTAGAACTTTAAATGTTTTTTAGCAGATACACCAATCTGTAAAAGGTAAAGCATCAACATTTTGAAAGGTTAAATATCAAAGATCTATTGGTTATATTTTTCATAATTTTAAAATTCTTAAATTGACAGGCAAAAAATGTTAGTGACCTGGCTAGAAATTCTTGACCAAATGCATCAATTTGTATTTTTTACTTTCTGTATTTCAACAGTGCTAGCTCTTCAAAGAAAGCACTGAACTAGGTCTCAGCACTGCCATAATTCAATTGTACAACTTTTGAAAAGAACATTTTTTAAAACAAAAGCGTAGAAAGCAAGCAACATCATATATAATATCTTTACTAAGTAATTGTAGACAAAATAAAAGCCACAGTGTTTGCTTTCATATAATGTTGGCCAACCCCCCCCCCCCAAAAAAAAACACCCAAAAACCACCTCCAACAAAGATCACCCATTGTTTCCCTATCCACACCCATCCCCCATCAAAAAAACATCCTACAACCAATTTGAGACAAAAATAAATGTAACATGATCAAAAACTTCAAAACCTGTTCCCTCAATGATTGCTGTGTCATGAATTTGGGCATGCAGCAAGTTCATAACTATCACCATGATGTAAATTAAAACATTGTAAGAATTCTGACAATATACTATTTAACACTAATTCAGAAACAAAAAGGAAAAGAACATCAACATGAAATGTTACTTTCCATAACAGAAAAAATTAGAAATAAATCAGTAAAAATAAATTCCCAGTATCAATCCAAAAAACAAGTTATAATACAATCCAAACCAACCAATTTAGCCAAGTCAAATGGTTATACATTTTGCTGGGGGGAGAAAAAAAACAACTATCATTTTTTGTTAAGACAGGCAAATAAAGGTGGAGAAGCAGGCCATACATATTATAAGAGTGTTTAAATGGGGGTGTATCTGATGTCTTTTAGTGAGTGTAATTCTTGTCCTGCAATTGTTTAGGTTAAATAGGCAAACAGCATACTACAGAGGTTCAGATGAGTCAAATAACTCATCTGATATGCTGTCAAAAGGCTGTGCCTCCATTAGTTCGCATATTTCATTATCGAGGTCTTCTTCTGCATCATCTGTAGCCACTTTTTTGGTTTGATATAAAGACAGAGTTTCGAGCTCTAGATCTTCAATCCCTGCTCTGTAGTGTATCATGAGAAGTGTTAAAGCTTGTAGTCTTTCACCTGATTTAGTCAAGGCAGTCGAAAGGAGCGCTTTTTTCTTGGAATCGGTTGCCTCTTTCTCTTCTCTAGCGATTGAATTGTTGTGTTCTAGCTCCTGGTCAATTTCATTCTGCAGTTTATCTAACATGAATTCTAGCTTCTGGAATCTTTCCTCATTAGGTAAACCCCTATAAAGATCACGGCCAATTTCTTTAACTGCGATGAAGACACTGTCATCTAGGCCTCCTTCTTTTCTTGCCAATTTGATTCCTGAGCTGCCTACCCGCTTGGAAGGACTATTTGGACCAAAACCTTCTGTGTCGCTGCCTTCATTATCAGAAGTATTTGGTGTTAGCTTGGGTGAGGGTTCTACCAATTCAGCAATTTGTTCAGTTTGGTTTCTTCTAACGCTTTGACGCAAGCTTAAGATACGAGAGCTAGTGTTCCATAAATGCCTTGTTATACCTGTACTTTTACCAACCGATTTATTAGAAGACATTCCTATGATATTTTCTTGTCCTTCTATCCGAAAGTTTTTCAAGATCCGGTCCATATGCTTCTCAGGTCCAACACAAAGTGGAGTTTCAGAAAAGCATTTTTCTTGACATTTTTTGTGGCAAACATAAGCACAAAATATGCACTGGGAAGCTGCTTTAGTCCAAACTTTCTTCTTACAGTAGTCACACCATGTTGGATTCTGGAATTGAGTATCTTGGAAACAATGTTTATTTTCTGCAAAATTCATCTGTCCAATAAAATACTCATCTTTATTAAGGGCAGGAACGTCCTCTATCAAATTGCTTTCTTTTTCCTTCTCCATAAGATTCACATAATGTTCATATTCTCCTTCTTTCAAATATTTGAAATGTATAGTAATATCACCAAAGCAAAATATTTCATTGAATCCCTTTTGCATATTCAGATTTCGCAATGCAGTTCTAGTAACCATAGCTTTAGGTTTCGGAGGATTCAATCTGAATTTTGCAAAATAATCCAAGTTTGAAGTAGCTAAACACCCTAAAGCAATCTCTTCCAGTTTTACACTAACATGTCCTAAGCAGATGAGACCACCCACCTTGAAAGGATCTCTGCACCACAATGCAACATTCAGGTACTTATGGCAGTCTTCTATGTCAAATATACAAGTTCCCTTCTTTCTTGTCCATTTACCTGTTTTATGATGATACAGAATTTCTGCTGATTCCCATGTTTGGTCATCTGCACTGTCCTTATTAGCACTTTCTGAAATTGGGTCTTTTACCACTTCCTGCTTTACCACAGATGGCTTTGACACAGATGCATCTTCTGTATGATTAATATTCGTTACTAACTTTTCTGGGAGTTTTTCTGTTTGTGGAAGAGAAGGTGGTTTTTCTGTTTTTTCAACAGGTGTGTCTGATTCTGCCTGGCTTTGAGTGGATGGTGGAACACATTTCATTTGTGGCCTTGGTGACACAGAAGGCTTAAGAAGAGATGTTTGTGATGCTCTTGCTAACTGTGGTGCTGGGTCTAAGGCTTCAGAGACCCTATTTGTTGCTAATTTGGGTGCATCTTTGACTTGAGAACTTCGTGGTGCCACATAACTTGATGGTTTACGGCTTAAGATTGGTGAGACTGATCCATAAGGCTTATTAATTTGTGTTGAACTTCGCTTGGGACTCTGACTTACTGATGGAATCTCATCTCTGGATTCATTTTGTACCTTGACATCGCATGCCAAATCTTCAAATTCTAAATCTATATCTTTGTTATCAATATCCTCTACAAGGCTAGCTATGTCTTCTTCAAAATTCGGCTGATATGAATTTGCCAGAAAACTATTATCTTCCAATGGTGTAAAACTATCCTGTACCACTGATCCTTGATTACTCTGACCAACAGGCCTTTCATAATACACCATCACTCTGTCACCTGCTTGCTTGATGAGCTTTAACACTTGGATTGTGGATGTGATTTTAACTCCTATTTAAGATGAAAACAAAACAAAACAAAAAAAACACAGTAAATTACTGACATGAGAATCATTTCCATCTACTGTAAATGTCATAGTCAACTTTTGATTATTTGCATTAATGGAGGGATGCGTGGGCTCAGATAATTAAAGAAAACTTATTTGACTTTGGGATAGATTTTTCTGAAATCATAGATTTAGTGCCACTGCATTCAATATCAAAATACAAATAAGCAAACAGTTGAGAATTTATACTCTTTCAAACCAAATAATATACTCAGAATTATTTTACTTCTTAAAATGTATTAAGAGAAAGGGATAAGTGGCCAAAGGATACAAACAAAAAGTTCTCAAAAGAATTACACACTATTAGCTGCCAGTGAAAAGATTGCTCTAAATCACTAATAATAAGAAAAACACAAATCAAAACATCTCGAGGTTTTATTTGACACCTGGAATATTGGCAAACATCACAAATTTTGGGAATAGTCAGTGTTGGAGAGGCTGTGGGAAGATAATCACACTAATACACTGTAGTAGAGCCATGAGTTGGTATGATCATTTTAGAAAGAAACATGAAATCTAGAGGTAGGATGGTGTGGTGGATAGAGAGCTGGCCACTGAGTCAGGGAGGCCTTGGTTCAAATCCTACCTCTGACAGATGCTGGTTATGTGGCCTTATACAAGTCATTTAAGCTCCCAGTACCCCAGACAATACTTTAAAACTATAAATTGAAGAGCAGATGACTTCCTTTGGTAAAATGGGTTTTTTTTTCTCTAAACTGGCTATGCCAAGGAAATCATAGGTCTGTTCCAAAAATAGAAATTAGAATTATGCTTTTGAAAAAATGACTAAATTGACCCAGAGATTCCTTTGCTAGGCATACACAAAGGCAGAAAGAAATGTGTCATAAGCAACAAAGTATCTATAGCAGAGCTTTGAGGAGTAGCAAAGAATTGGACACCAAGTAGGTGCTGCGGAGAATGGCTAAACAAATTGTGGTACATAAATATAATGGAATACGTGTGCTATAACAAATAATTAATATGAAGAATTGAGAAAAACATGGGAAAGCATGTGAACTAATAAAGTAAACAGAACCCAAAAAAGCAACATAGACAATGACTACAATAAAGTAAAGGACAAAGAAAAAAAGGAAGAAATTGAATGTAATTGTTACGATTAAGATTGTTCTTTGAAGAGATGGGAAAACATTCCCTTTGAAGATAAGAAGGATTACGGGTGTTGAACATTGCATATAGAGTCAGACCAGGCTGATGTGTGTGTTAATACTTCTGAGAGACGGCAAGGTGGGAAGGAAAACACAGTCCAGAGGACTGAGCTCCTGATGGCAAATTACCATCTGTGTGGCCCAAGAGAAAGTGGTTGGGTAATCGTTTTACTTGAAAGGAGATTCTTGGTATTTAAGCCAGCATGTGAAAAGGACAAGAAGCTATCACTTTGGTGGAGGGATACAAAGTACTTCATGGGCTCTGGGAGAGATGAAGACTAACTTACCTGGGAAAAAATAGTTAACAAGGTATTATGGATAATAAGAGCATCATCACTGGATTTAACTTTCAAAACTAGTTTGTTGAAAGTAAATACAAAATAAGGTGTAGTTTAGTAAATTAGTCCCTGCTTGTCATTAGGTCTTTCTCTGACTAGTACCATTGCTTAAACAAAGCAATTTATTATCTTTCTTGGAAGGAGAAAACTGGCAGAAAAGTTTTTAAAAACTGGGCATACAAGGACTTGAACAAAGTGACACCTTCTTCCTCCTAGTTTTCTGTTATTTATCCTGGTATCGTCAGGGCTACTCTGAATAGGACACAGGAATAAAGCATCTATCTAGCATGTATGTGGTGAGTGGAGAGTACTGAATGGGTTTGAATCTCAGCTCTGCCATTTGTGACCTAACTGACTTTGAAAGGCAAGTCCCTGGACCCCTCTGAACTTCAGTTTTCTCATGTACAAACTGAGGGAGCTAGACTTAATGATCCCTATGTTGTAGGATATGGTCACCAGAACTCTTCAAACAAGTCATACTCAAGTTTTAACTTTTAACTGTCAGGTAAAAGTTGTACACTTTAAGCCTTTAGCAGATGTTTTCATCTGAAAATATGGGTTAAATTCTGATTCCTTAGGTAAAAATTCAACAGGATGATTTATTAACAGTCACTAAATAAGATTATAAATAAGGAAAATGAGACAATTTCTAAATTAGATAACTTGCACTTCCTGATATGGACAACATGGCATTCATTCATTGCTATGGCAAATACAGTACTAGAATATAAGTTCCTTGAGTAAGGAACCAATTTAACTTTACATTTTTCTCAGCACCTAGTACAGGACTTTAAACTTAATAATGTAAGTAAATAAATGTTAGCTGAATGAATGTTCATCTACATACATGTACATGGTATTCCAAGATGACCTACGTGAATGTTATCCCATTGTGTTCAACAGCATCTTCTGCTAAATGGTTAATCTGGAAACAGGGCTAAGGCCTATAGCCAAGAGGTACTACACCCATTTATTCTCTGCCCAGAATGATAACTGCCTTATTCTCCCATATAGTAGTAGTGGTGGTGGTGGTGGCAGCCAGCAGCAAGAGGAATTATGATACCTTGCATTTGCAAAGCATTTTTATGTTAGGAGTTGGATATATTCCCATTAAGTTTACTGGAAGAGGTTT
Organism: Vombatus ursinus; assembly: GCF_900497805.2. NCBI lineage: Eukaryota > Metazoa > Chordata > Mammalia > Diprotodontia > Vombatidae > Vombatus > Vombatus ursinus. The sequence continues at coordinate 2,966,692 of NW_020948983.1, read as the reverse complement.
ATATTGGGGGCGGGGGGTGGGGAGAGACAAGAGTCTCTGGGGGCAGGGAAAGAGAGGATGGGAGAAAAAATGATACTACAGGAGAAAAAAGAATTGTGTAGTCAAAAGTTGATGAGGTGAAAATGCGGGAGGGAATGGAATTGTGATACTGTGAATATCAATCCACTGGCTTAACACCATGCACTAGTTTAAAAGTTATTTTTCTAAATCAAAATCATTTAAGTTCATTGTAAAGAGCAAGAGCAGAAATTACCTCCAATGGCTATAAGTCTGTCTCCCCGCTGAAGATCTGCAAGTGAGGCAGGGGAATTTGGTGCCACAGTTTCAATTACGACATGTCCACCATATCCATCAGATGACTGAACCAGGCGAAGTGTAAGTCCAACACTTTGTAAATTTCCTTTTACTAACTCAGCCTTGATAAAGAGAAAACATTCAAGAATGAATATTGATACAATGGATTATTAGTAATAACAGTTAATGTTCACATAGCACTCCAACCTTCTGCAGCAGGTAATACAAGGGGAATTATCCCCATTTGAAGATGAAGAAACTGAGGCTCTCCACAGAGCTTTAAATACCTGGGATTTAAGCCAAGGCCTTTCCAATTGCAACTCCAGTATTTTGAGGCAGGAAATGCATATACAAGCCACATGGCAGGGCTGGGAGGGGAGGCAATGAGCAGAGACTGCCTTCAACTGAGGAGGTAGAATTCTGGCTGAGAAACACTGCAACAGACTTACTGGGGCTGGGGGCAAGGGGATAAGTCTTGACCTGGGAGATAAAATAAGTGGGCCTGGAGTAATCTACACAAACCATCAAATTACCTTTTGCTCAAATTACCTTCAATGAACCTTCTTAACCTACAGAAGAGGGGGGGTCTAGAAAGGCCCTAATAAAATGGGTGCCTATTTTCCAAGGGCCTGTAGTGTTGGAGTGTGTGTGTGTCTGTGTCTGTGTGTGTGTGTGTATACATACACAAACACATCTAAATATGGATGTGCATATTTACTCTCCATGAAAGGTTATTTGGGGTCATGACTGTCTAGCAATTGCAAATTTAAAGAAAACTAGATATGAGAGTTAACTACCAATTAAAATTGAAAAGTACAATGATAAATTCTTCATATTTGCAGAGTTAAAGTTAAAATACATGTCTTTTGTTACACAAAGTAGTCCTTTCACTTCCCCTCCTACCAACATTCTGACATCATGGCTTTGAGGGCTGGCCCTGTCACTTCATTAGTTATTTAACAACTCAGAGCCTCAGTTTCCTCATCTATAGAATGTGGAAAATACCTACCTTGCCAACCTCCCAAGGCTGCAGTGAAGATCACATAAGATAATAGAGGTAAAGTACTTTGAACTATCACTAAGTGGTCTACTTTTTTCAACTAAAAATAAAGGCCTGATAAAAATGGGGTATATATGTGTGTATGTGCACATATATATTTAAGGGATGCTTTTAAATTAGTAAATAGAGTAAGACTTTCATTCTCTAAAATGTTCTGATTATGGGAATTAGGGTTGAGTTTTCTGATGAACTGTAAATTAGATGAAATTTCCTTTTGGTTTGCAATCCTGTTGAAAAATTTTGAAAAGATATATGGGCCTCCTGTTTTAACTCATTTCAAGAAGGATATAGTGTAACTGATGGAATCCTTTCCCCTCCCTTAATTGACTGAGGATCTTCTAGGTTTCAGAGTTGTTCTTCTTAAGAAGAGAGTTTCCAATTTAAACAGCAAAAAAATTATAAAGCATAGGTAACTGGGCTGAATGTGCCCTGACCTGAAGATATGCCCTGAAACTGTGGATGGGGAGAAGCAACTTATCTGCTTCAAATTCATTTTTATTCTGAGTTTATTTTAATGTCATTTTTGTCTTCGTAAATAAAAATTACATGTTTGAGAGGAAGCAAGTTACAGTTACTCCTGGTTAATTGAGTTTTCAATTTTAAAATGTGATACATAATTGTTTTGACACAATAAATACTTGCCACAAATGTTCAAACAAGCTCACATACAGAGTGTGATCCATCCAAAACAATTCATTTAACATTTAGGTAAAAGAGAGGTGGATGGATCCTTTAATTACGACAGTATGGCACTAAAATTTTCACTAAGATTTTATAGTAAACTAAAGTAAAAGAAATTCTTTAAAAAACAAACCACCCTGTAAAGAGCAAAGTAATTCAGTGTTCCTAGATCTAAAATCAGGAAGACCTGAGTTCAAATGCTGCCTCCGAGACTTACCTGTGTGGCCCTGGGCAAGCCATTTAACCTCTTACCCACTGTTTCCTCAACTATAAAAGGGGAATAAAAATAGCTTGTACTTCATAAGGGTGTTGTGAGGATCAAATGAGGTAAAAAATGTAAAATGTTTTGCAAACCTTAAAGTACCACATAAATGTCAACTAGTACTATCATTTTCTTTATTCACTCTAAACAGAACTTTACCTTTTTTTTATTGCACTGTACTTACAATTTTTAAAAAACACCTTTTCCCAGTTTTAAATGTCAGCTGAAAAACTTGAGGTTTCCAAGGATTAAATTTTCCAGAACAATGACTCAGCCTATACATTATAACTATAACTATATATACTGTACCACTGTCAGACTAATTATCTTGATTTTTTCCCATTTGTCACAGTGAATTCATACATTAATCTAAGAATCAATAACTCAATTACTATCATAATTTTAAAACGGCAAAGAAATTATAGTTGAAGGCTTGGTAACATGACCTCTTTCCATGACAGAAAACACTAGGTTTATTGTGACCACCTCCTAAAAGCTGGGGAGGGGGAGGAAGAAAGGTTGACAAATCAAAATAATCCTAATTAAAACCTTGCTTGACCTCTGAAAAATTTTCTGCATTACAAAGGGGTAACGTCACATAGTGTAGTCCTTAGCTGATAGTCAGCTCCCTTCACACTCATGATACCAGATAATTAATGGGTGGCATGTGCCCAATAGTTTCATGCTTTGTGGCTTTATTCAATTTAACATCTATTTATTAAGCTTCTACTATTTACAAGATACCAACAAGGGAGAAATAGGCAATGAAGATACAAAAGCCAAAGAGAAACCATTCCTACTGTGAAGGAGCTTGCATTCTACTTGGAAGACAAAACATGCCCACCAATTTAAGTGTATACGAAGTCATTTCAAGAAGGAGAAGACACTAACAAATGGGAAAGGCCCATGCACGGCCTTGTGTTGGAGCCTTTAAGGAAGCTAGGGATCCTATAACACAAAGAGACTGCATTCCAGACATGGGGGATACTTTGTATAAAAGGCAAGAAGTGGCAGAAGTAATGTCATGTAGAAGATACAACTAGCAGGACAAATTGACTAGAACAGAGATTGTGAAGGAGAATAATAGGAAAGATGACTGGAAAGGCAGAAGACTGAAATACTGTGGAGGGTCTTTAAATTCCAGGCTGAGAGATTTTGAGGACAGGAATAACATGGTCAGATCTATGTTTAAGAAATACTATGTAAAAAGTGGATTTGAGGAGAGAAATGCAGGGCAAGGGCACCAATTAGTAGACTACTGCTCTTATCCAAGAGGTAATGAGGGCCTAAGCTAAGATGAGAAGAGCTGTATGGGTAGAGAGATGGGGACAGATATGAAAGATGCTATAGAGGCACAAGCAACAAGTCTTATTGCCTCAATATGGGGGTAGGTTGGAACTGAAGGAAAAGAAAGAGGTGGGGAAGACTCCAAGGTGGTAAGATAGTGAACCTGACTGACTGTAAGGATGTTGGTGTCCTCAGCAGAAACAGAAAAGTTTGGGACAGGGAAGGGAATGTTTCACTGTGGACAAAATGAATGCATGATGCTTCCAGGACATTCAGGCAGATATACTAAGTGGGTAGTTGGTAATATGGTGTGGAGGTCAGAAGAGAAATGAGGGCTGGATATAAAGACCTGGGAGTCATCTGTATACAACAGGTAACTCAAACTCAGCACATCCAAAACGATTGAAATCATTATTTTTTTTCCTTTTGCCAAACTCTCCTCTCCCCTCAACTTCCCTATTTCTATTGAAGGTTCCACCTTTCCTGAAGTGACCCAGGTTCAAGTTCTATGGTTGATTTTTTACTCTTCACTTTCCTCCCACATCATCAGTTCCCAAGTCTTACCCATTCTTCCCCCACAATATCTCTTCCCTTTGTAATCCTATTCTACTCACAACTAAAATCACTCCTGTTGAGGCCCTCATTACCTCTTTCCTGTCGATGACTTCACTAGTTTTCTAATTGGACTGATGGCATCTAACTTAGCTCCAATCCACTCTCCACATAGTTGCAAGATTGATATGCCTAAAACAAAAGTCTGAGCAGGATAATCCCTTGGGTTAAGAGCTCCTTTCTGTTTTTTAGCTCAAAGGTAAAATACAAATTCTTCTAGTTTGCATTTAAAGCCCTCTACAGTCAGACTTTTTGCCTGTCTTATTGCCCCATTACCATATTCTACATCACATCCTGTCTCCTGCCCCAGTGTTTCGGAATACATTGGCTGTATCTGGAAGGCCTTTCTTCTTCTCAGCTACCTCTTGAACTCCTTAACTCAGTTAAAGGCTCAGTCAAAAGTTTAATTCTACAGAAAGCCTTTCCTATTTCATCAGGTGACAGGGGCAGGTAGGTGGCACAGTAGATAGAGTGCCAGGAACTCAGGAAAGATTCATATTCCTGAGTTCAAATCTGGCCTCAAACACTTACTAAGCTGTGTGACCCTGGTCAAGTCACTTCAACTTGTTTGCCCCAGTTTCCTCACCTGTAAAATGAGCTAGAGCAGGAAATGGCAAACCACTCCAGTATCTCTGCCAAGAAAACCCCAAATGGGGTCATGAAGAGTTGGACACAACTGAAACAACTGAAAAACAACCAAATTTCATCAGGTGACAGTGCTATCCCACCTGAAATTACTTTATATGTATTTTATATTTACATCTCTATGTATATGTTGTTTTAGTCAAATGGTAGGATGGGAATCCAGACTTCAGGGGACTGAGAAATGAACGAGAGGTGAATAGTGGATAGAAAACTGCACATGAGGCAGGAAGACCTGGGTCCAAATCCTACCTCCAACACTTACTAGTTGTATAATTTCCTCCATCCCTACCTGCAAATCTTCATCTGTAAAATGAAGAGGACTCATTTGATAAGCTCTAAAGTCCCTTCCAGCTCCAAATCTAAGATCTTATAATCCCAAATAAAGATGAGTACAAATGACCCCAAAGGTATAAATATGAATTTAACGTAATTGCTTTTGTGTTTACATTATTAATCTTAAAGGAAAATATTGGAAACAAGATTTAAACAAATATTACACCTCAGCTCAAATAAACGAGTAAAAAGAAGTCACTGATCACCTCTTTTCTCTTCCTGTTTATGTAGAAGAGAAATCTCTTCCACCCACAGCTACCCTTTTCAATTGTAAAAAAAAAAAAAATTGTTAAGCACCTACTATGTAAAATGTACTAAGCCAAGTACTGGGAGATATACAAGGCAAAAAAACTACAATCCTTGCCCTTAAGGAGTTTAGAATCTATTACAATCCAGTACGTATAAGGTATGTATGCAGACTCTCAAAATACAAATCAGAATATAAGAGCATAAGACAAATACTAGGAGTTTAGAAACCAAGGGACACTTCCAGCTAAGGGAATTAGGGAAAGCTTCCTTTATGGAGTTATCACTTAGGCTGGGTTTGAAGGATGGCTAGAATTTCAGTAGGCAGAGATTGGGGAGGGAAGTAGTTGGGGGAATATAGGACATTCCAGGCACGGGACATTCTAGGAAGGGTTAAAAAGAAAGCATAGATTCAAAAGTATGGGATAAAAAGTAGTCAAATTTGTCTGAACTGTACAGTATACTAGGAGAATTAGGAAGAAATCACGTTGAAATGAAAAGGGAAGTTAGAGCAAGATTGTGTTGGCTAAGCAATGAATTTGGACTTCAGTCAATAGGCAATGGGAATCATTCCAAGTTCTGACATGTAAAGTAACAAACAAAATTACCTGTTTTTAAGAATAATGATAGCTGACATTTATACAGTGTTATAAAGACTGTAGAAGGACGTGGGATAGAGCAGAAGAGACTGGAGGCATAGAAATTGGTTAGGAGACTATTCTAACAGTCTAGCTGACAGAAAATTAGGTCTAGATTTAAGGTGGTAGCAGAAGAAAATAAAAGAGATAATATAGTGACAAAATTCACAGGCTCTAAGGACTGGCTGAATTTGGGGAGAGAACAAGTCAAAGATCACAAGTTTAGAGCATGAATGCCTTGCAGTAAAATGGAATCACAGACTGAAGTAGAGAAATATGGAAGAACAGATAGAGGCAGATTTGGGGGGTTGGGGTAGGGGTAGAGAAATGGACCATGAGAGTGACTGTTTAGTTTTAGATAAGATGGGACATCTAGGGAGGGAAAAGAAGTCAGTTTAAAAAAGGTTGGGGTTGAGGTAAAGGGAAAAAGTATAAAGTACTCTTTGAAGTAGTTTGACAGTAAAAGGGAGAGAAGAAACAAAGATGGGAGGCTGAGAAGGTAACAGGGTGAAAGGAATTTTTTTCTTTTTTAAAAAGACAGAAGAGGTCTCAGAATGGAGAGAGGGAGAGAATGACCCTTCAAGACAGAGAAGCAATGACTGATGGGACATGATCTTGGAGGAAAAAGAAAGGATGTGATGATGGGCCCAGTGGAAAGGGTTACTTACCATATCTAGACACAGAATCACATTTTTCTCTTAAACAAGAATGGAGGTGGAAAGGATAGGTAAGAAGACAGCTTCATGTTCTCAGAGTTCTTTGTAGCTTATAGGATTTGAACCCAGGAGTCCAAGCTGGATAACCTTAATATGCTAAGTAACGTACGAAGTAAGGTCATCTGCAGAGAACAGGAGGGGGTCTTTGGGGAAAGCATAGGTAACTAAGGTAACAAATCAGGGTCAGCAGAGAGGACCAAAGGAAGCCATGTCACAGCATAGTACAATCAGGTAGTAAACATATGAGGCAAAAAGTGGTGATCCTCAGCTGCACCAGGCCAAGAGAGAAGAAGAGAGAGGAGGATAGCAAATAATGGTGGTGAAGAACTCCCCTGGCCACTGTTCTTACCTGTCAGTGTCTGGTACACTGATTCAGCAGTCAATTATATGTAATTTGGGTATAATTGTCTCTATACGTGGATTTTGCTATTGGACATCTCTAGAATATATTCAATGAGAATGGGAAGTATGTCCTATAATTATTTTTACCTTCTTAGACAAAGAACAGTTGCCTTTCACTGTGATCCCAATTATCTAACAAGGAAACCCAGAACTGCATGTGAATTCCTACTCTCCAGGTGTGCTTCTAAACAGTCCATTCAGTCAAAACTTTCCTTTGCTAGGATAGAATAGGAAAGGAGAAAACACAACACATGCTGAGTTCTTTCGTTCCTAGTCTATGCACGTGTGACTCCAATCCCAATCCCCCGATGGTTTTCTCCAGTCAAGACATGGTTACCCAAGTAACTCCATTTTGAAATACCTGCCTGAATTCCTTCTGAACTCCCCATTTGTATAAAAGCTCTTTTAGAATTACGAATGCTAACAATATATAATTAGCTTCACTTCTATAACTTCTGAGGTTTTCAACATTGGCTTTCTGCTGGCAGAAACTATTTCTTTCATTAGTACTTCAAAGTTTTTACCCCTTCTGAATCTTTGAAAAATGTCTTTCAATGTAAGTTAGAAACTACCCAGTAGCTTCCTCACAACTACTCTGCAGCATTCCCAACTCACAAGTCCACATGACCAGTCAGGAAGCAACCTAATGAAAACAAGCAAGCATTTGAACAAGGCTGTCAAAAGTTTCCATCAGTTTCTAATAACGTCAAGGAACCTTCCAAAATGAATCCTTTTTTGGTCCAATTGTTTCCTATTAGAATGAGAGGCAGCACGCTGTAGTGGAAAGAACACGGCATTTAGTATCACAGGATATAGGTTTAAGGACACCAGTTTTGCCATTTACTACCTGTAGTCCTTGGGCAAGTCAGTTTAACTTTCAGAGGCTGTTTCTTCATCTGAAAAATGAGGGAACTGACTTCAGAGTTTCCTTCTAGTGCTTGATCTATGATCCTAAGACCTGAGTCTGAATACTAGATTAGCAACCTACCTACTTGTGACCTTGGGTAAGTCATTACACCTTAACTTCTGTGGGACTGCCTCCTTCTAAAATGAGGAGATGAATTAGATGATCTCTAAAGTCCGTCCGTGTGTGTGTGTGTGTGTGTGTGTGTGTGTGTGTGTGTGTGTGTGTG